>NC_043007.1:388229-395729 GCF_006345805.1 Octopus sinensis | reverse complement strand
TGCTACTTCGTTTAATTAAACGATGCAAGTATTACAGCAGTTTTAAAATGTAGAGCACTCTTCAGCCACATATGAAATCTTTTAAATTAAATTAACAATGTTCATTAATATACTTATGGAATTACACTTATTATACTTATGGAATAAGTATAATAATGAACATTGTTAATTTAATTTTAAAAATTCCATATGTGGCTGAAGAGTGCTCTACATTTTAAAACTGATGTAATACATTTTTTAATTAAATGAAGTAGCATGAAACGATTGTACTGCACTACCTTGGGTATCCTTGTTGCTTATTTTTATTATATATATATATACATATATATATGTGTGTGTGTGTGTGTGTGGTCACCCCCAACATCGCTTCACAACCGATGGTGGTGTGTTTATGCCCCCGTCACTTAGCGGTTCGGCAAAAGAGACCGATAGAATAAGTACTAAGCTTACAAAGAATAAGTCCTTGGTCGATTTTCTCTACTAAAAGTGGTGCTCCAGCATGGTCACAGTCAAATGCTGAAACAAGTAAAAGAGTAAGAGTAAAGAGACACACCTGAAGTATAATATTTGCATATTTAATCACACTAGTAACAAAATTACTCATTCTTACACTCATTCCATTTGACATAATCATCTCAAATTCATCGATTATTCGATTATAAATGAATATATAAAATTTAGATATACTAGGTTCACCACTAAATATATGTACTCATGATACCTAAACAGGTAAAGTACTTTGAAGGTGAGTATATGCTGCCGATGTATAAATGTAAAAGCTCATTTAGAAATCTTCCAAATGGCATTCAGATGGAAAACGGAACAGTTTGTAATTCTATACTAAACAGTTGCGTTGTATTTCTTTAGAGCTTTTCCAAATTTATATATTTCTTTACTACCCACAAGGGGCTAAACACAAAGGGGACAAACAAGGACAGACAAGCGGATTAAGTCGATTATATCGACCCCAGTGCGTAACTGGTACTTAATTTATCGACCCCGAAAATATGAAAGGCAAAGTCGACCTCGGCGGAATTTGAACTCAGAACGTAACGGCAGACGAAATACACTAGGCATTTCGCCCGGCGTGCTAACGTTTCTGCCAGCTCGCCGCCTTGAATTTATAGTGAAGTGCTACCTTAGAGCGTTGTATAATTAACGATTGTGTCTTTTCTTTGGTTTGTTTAACTGAATTTTTTTCCTGAATCGATTCCACTAAATCTCCTTTTCAAACAATTGTATTATCGCTAATACAAGACAAGAAGGAAACCCCGGGTGCTTTCCGGGTAATATTATTCTAGGTATAGTAGATTTGTAAAACACGGGTTTAGTATATCTAGACGAAGTTTCATTCTAGGTCTCCTGTATTATAACTTGCGCTATGCTTAGCAACAGAAATCGCAGTGGAGGCGCAATGGCCCAGTGGTTAGGGCAGCGGACTCGCGGTCGGAGGATCGCGGTTTCGATTCCCAGACCGGGCGTTGTGTGTGTTTATTGAGCGAAAACACCTAGAGCTCCACGAGGCTCCGGCAGGGGGTGGTGGCGACCCCTGTTGTACTCTTTCGCTCCAACTTTCTCTCACTCTTTCTTCTTGTTTCTTATCCCCGACTTCCTACGCAACCGCTGAGCTTAGATGCGCATTCATCCATCCGTCGATACTCTCGGTGTCGGAGGTTGACCTGCTTTCTTTTCTGCGGGTCTTACGAATAGCAAAGGACCACATTTCGGGCTTCTCCCACTCTGAGACGAAGACTGCTTCGCTCAACAAACAAACAAACAAACAAACAGAACAGAAATGGCAACAAGAAAGTTTCTTAGTTCAAAGAAACCAACGTAAAAACTAATTTGAAAGCGATGTTCTAGTATGGCCGTTGCTGTCGTGGTTAAATAAACTACAGAACCACAGAGAAGCATAAGCTCACGGCAGTAAGAGTTGCGACTAGATGTCGATAGATGTCGATTCTCTGTTGATTTTAATTTCAATCACGCTTCAATGACATTTATCCGATGCCACAGGGAAATGCAGTTTTCTTTTTTCTCTTCTATCTTACTCTGAAGTCAAATATGATGCTTCTGATCACGGAAAATCAAAACTTGGAATTTGGTTGCGCTAATGCGTGCAATAAATATCAATATTTTTTTTTCTTTTTTTTAGACAAACAAAATGAAGCCACATTGAAATCGTCTCGTTAATTGAAAAGCCCAACAAATGTCTTTCTCATTTTCTCATGGACGCATTGCGGATACTGTAGAGATTGCTTCTTTGTTAGAAATGTATTCCACACGACGAAACAGCATTCGTGAATCATTTCATTAAACTAACCAACTGGGGCCATATTTAAGCATATCATATATATATATATATATATATATATATATATTATAATATATAATTTTATATATAAAAAACATTTCATAAGATACCCATATCGCCTCTTTTCCTACGAACATGAAAGGTTACGTTTTATAATATTTTACTAGCGACATTTCAACTATTATATTTGATAGTGTGTTTTAATATTGGTGATATGATCTTTGCATGAATTTCATTAAATCATTCCTTGCTTTCGTCTGGACATTGTGAGAACAGATTTTGCTTTCGGGGGAAACTAGATAAATATCTGTCACTCACCTTACTGTTTAGTGCACTACTGATAAATATTTACATACGGATATTCATATTTTAGACAAAAATCAAACGAGATGGGCTGGCAGTGTTGTTAAAACGTTTGATCAAATGCGTCGTTTTATATGTTTCAGATCTCTGCGCTCTTAGTTCAAATCCCACAACAGTCCATAACGTTTTTCATACTTTCGGTTTGCTAAAAAAATATCGGAACTAATACTGGTACAATTAGATTTCCATCAAGCATTAACATCCTTCGGTTTGATCCCCACTGCCGCTTGACAGTCGTCCTAGGTCTATTTACGTCCCCATATCTACAGCCATTTTGGCATTCTAATTATTCTGCTAATCAACCACTCTTAAACGTGTTAATAATTCTCCTGGTTTTGATTCAGATTATATCAACGTCCCTCAATAGCAGACTCGAACATTAATGGGTCTCACTTATTATAACATAATTATTGATTATTTGACAAACTGATCAAAGAATTCGGAGTTCATGCTCGGATTTCTGTTGATCCTCAGGGAATGTCACCTATAACAGAGGGGTGTCTAATCCATTAAAATATTTATATTGCTTCCATTTAAAGCCATCAAACCGGAGCTAAGCAAAAGCTCCTGAATATTTCAGTTGAATTAAGGATTAGATAATATGACATTTCCATTGAATATAAAGGATTGTTCAGTTGGCAGAGTTGTTAAATCTTTCGACAATAAATCATTCGGTATTAAGATACGATCACTTATGCGGTGAGTTCAAATCCCACTAAAGTGAATTTTGGTTTTCTTATTTCCTATTTCTGAGTTCAGCGAAATAAAGGCGCGGATGTGGCTGTGTAGTAAGAAGCTTGCTTATCAACCACATGGTTTCGGGTTCGGCCCCACTACGTGGCACTTTCGGTGAATCTCTTCTATTATAGCTTCGGGCCGACCAAAGCTTTGTGAGTGAATTTGCTAGGCGGAAAATGAAAGAAGCCTGTCCCATATATATATATATATATATATATATATATACATATATATATATATGGCAGCACCCTAGCCACTGAGCTATGATAATATATATTCTCCGATTTAAAGTGAAATTGATTGAAAAAAGATAAGTTAACCCTAGCCAGAATCGAACCCACATATCAAGCTTACACGGCTACATGTACTCTGGTTGGGCCAAACGCTCCACCATCACTTTCAGCCAAATTCTACTATGAAACTTGAACTGTCTAATATTATATATAATATTTATAAACAACCAGAAATCTTTGTAAGATACAGAGAGAAAGCGTCTCTGGATGGCTATAAATGCAGAGAGAGACAAAGTGAGAAAGAGTGAGAGAGAAAGAGAAAGAAAGAAATAGATGGATAGATAGACAGATACATGCATGCTTGCATACATACATACATACCTACATACATACATATATATATATACATTCATACGTACATACATACATACAAACATACATACATACATACATACATTCATACATGCATACATACAAACATACATACATACATACATACATTCATACATACATACATACATACATACATACATACATAATACATACATACATACATACATACATGCATACATACATACATACATACATACATACATACATAATACATACATACATACATACATACATACATACATACATACATACATACATACATACATGCATACATACATACATACACACACATACGTACATACATACATACATATATACATTACATACATACATACATACATACATACATACATACATACAAACATACATACATACATACATACATACATACATACATACATACATACATACATACATACATGTGTACCTGAGTTTTGTTATTCATATGTAAAATTTTAAACACACATTTCTTCATTTTTCAATTTGCTAACAAATGTACGCACGCATACACACACACACACACACAGATACACACACATACTCATATGTGAGTGTGTACGTGTGAGATCACGCGCGTGCACGTGTGGGAGTGTGCCGTGTGCATAAGTCTGTGCGCATTGTCAACTGTTGAAGAAGGTAAACTGAAAAATCTTATCATTCGTTCTTGAAACCGTTCGGAATTGTGAAGTAATTTCATAAAACTATTATTATGAGCAAATGAAATTTGTTTATGGAAAATTACTCCAGATTTAGGTCATTGATCGATCTTGTGACGTGAACAAATACGCCGATCATTACTCAAGCCTCAATTATTAGCATTACTTTGATTAATATCTGTAAGAAGGCATCGAGCTGGCAGAATCGTTAGCACGCCGGGCGAAATTCTAAACGGTATTTCGTCAGTTTTTACGTTCTGAGTTCAAATTCCGCCGAGGTCGACTTTGCCTTTCATCCTTTCGGGGTCGATTAAATAAGTACCAGTTGTGTACTGGAGTCAATCTAAGCGACTGGCCCACTCCGCCAATATTTCAGCCCTTGTGCCTAGAGTAGAAAAGAATATGTCGAAAACAGTGAAAACAGTGACCCATCATGGCCATATTCCAATGACTGAAACCATTTCTACAAATAAAAAAATAGTCCTCGTTTACCACATAATAGTCTCATATTTGATATATTTTTTATCATCACTTTGGTGAATTAATAGATTTAAAACTCTACAGGTTTAGAAATATATAGATTTCTTTATTGGCCATGCGGGGCTAAACACAGAAGGAACAAAATACAAAGTAGAACTTTTCTTTTTGGGAAGAAGAGAAGGGGGAAAATGAGGGGCGAAAAGAAGTTGTGGCTATCGTCTATGGGACCTGGTCAGCGATTAATTAAGTGAGCCTGTTGTCAAAGACATTGTCTCTGATTTCAGTCATGACCATCCAAGCTTAATCAGGACTACATTATTCAATACGTCGTCTTATGCTTCGATAAGACCGCAGAGTATGAAGTCCGAATCCGATTTGGCTGCTATTTCTATTGTCAGCTCCAGCTTCAAAAGGACGTCGAGAGGATGACGAGGGGAGGCGTGGCACGTTGACTAAGAATATGAATATGATGAGGAGAGGAGGGGGAATATGTGAATGAGAAGGGGGCGGAGGGGGAGCAAGGAATGAGGAAGTGGAAGGGAAGAGGAAGGGGTAGAAGAGGAGAGGAAAGAGGATTCAGAGGAAGAGGAAGGGTAAGTAGAGGAGAAAGAGAAGTAGAGGAGGAAGAGAAGGATGTGGAGGAGGTGATGGAGGAGGAGGAAATGGAGGAGGAGGAAGATTAGCAGGAAGATGGAGATGTTGGTGGCGATGGTAGGACGAAGGGTATAGATGGCGGTGACGGTGAAGGAGGGGTGGTGAAGAAGACGATGATTATGATGACGACGATGATTATGGTAATGATGATGATGATGACGATGACGACGTCGATAATGAAGATAATGACAACGACGACGACGACGCAGATGATGATGATGACGACGATAAGGAAGAAGTTATTTTTGCTGCTGATGATGATGTTTGACGTCGTTGACCAGCAACATTTCGGTTACTACCGAGACCAGAAAAATCTCAGTGATTGCTGCCACCACTACCACCACCACCACCACCACCACCACCACCACTACCGCCGCCGCCACCACCACCACCACCACCTCCACCGCCGCCACCACCACCACCACCAACACTTCTATTACTACGACGACGATGACGACAATGGCAACTGATCAACAACGCAAGGTATTATTGTCTGACAAACACATAAATAAAAAAGAGAAGAAAAAAAACTAAAATAAAAGAAACCGCAAAGCTCATGGTTGTTGTAGCTATTGTTGTTGTTGTTGTGGTTGTTATTAGAAAAATCCAGGTTTATTGTGGCCTGAAAGAACATCATATCTTATTTAGTACTAAATGTAATCAATAGATTCACACTTGCTTCCAGGAAACGATAACTTCGTTTTCACGTCGAAAGAAAAAAAAAGGAAAAATAGACAAGTGAAAAGAATTCCATTTGTGTCGCAATAAACATCAACAATCAACAATATTATTCTGTGTGTATTGTCGTATACTTAATTCGAAATATAATTATATATATATATTTATATTTATATATGCTTAATATCTCATACAAAATAATGGATATTAAAGGAGAAGAAAACACGGATATGAATTGAAAGCACATACTGTATACACCCGGTAACACAATGTAAAATCATTTTTTTGCTCTGAATTATTAACAATGAAATGGATGTAGATAGGTGTACACACAAACGTATATGAATGTATAAACGTGTGTACGTCTCTCTATATTTATACATAGATGCATGTGTATATATATATATATATATAATATATATATATATATATATATATATATATATATATATATATATATATACACCTATATATACATACATTTATACATACATATATTTATACATACATATATATTATACATACATATGTATATATACATACATATATATATATATATATACATATATAATTATAATATATACATATATATACACTATATATTCATATGTATACATATATACATACATATATATATGTGTGTGTGTGTATATACACATGAATATATATGTGTATATATATATGTACATGTATATATGTATTTATATGTATATATGTATTTCTATATATATATATCTACAAACATATATATATATATATATATATATATATATGTTATATGTATATGTGTGTGTATATGTGTGTGTGTGTTGTGTGTATGTAAGTATTAGTAGAAACGCAGATAAACGCAAGTAGGCGTAATGAGTTTATTGATATATGGAATTTAAAACAGAGTGCGTGATAAAGAAGACGAAATAAACCGAATGCTTGACGTAGGAGCCTAATGCTGACAACTAACAGCTGTTTCGGGTGAATCATGGCTTATGTTGTA
>NC_043007.1:367454-383129 GCF_006345805.1 Octopus sinensis | reverse complement strand
TCCCATAGCTGAGGCTCTGACATGTTCTACTACTCCATATCAGAGTAGGCTTAGGAACCATGGTAGCTTAGAAGTGATTTGACATACCTTAAAAACCCAGAACACCTAAATCAGTGTGCCACTAGTGAATGCCATTTTAAGTCATACAGAGGGCAGTCATGAGCATCCATAGGCACATACTTAGCTTCCACAGTTGACCAATCAGACTGCCCATGAAATGGTACCTGAAGGAAGAGACTGTTGCAGCAGCATCCGGCTGGTACTCAGTACTGCCGAGTAAATCTGAGCAACGCAACGTGAAATCCTTTGCTCAAAGATTGACTGCTTCGTCTATTTCAAGACTTTTAACCACAACCACATGATAATGGTTTGAAAAACCTAATCAATAAGGCGCGTGCCTTCACCAAACGAATTTTAAGGCACTTATAATGCTGGTTTTTCTTTGACTAGAAAAGAAAGCCACAACACAATTTTAAAATCTGATAAAATATTGAATAGGGCAATTATTCATTCCCCAGTGATTATGGCGTCGTAAATGATGTCAAATGTCTTTAAACCAGGTTAAAAAAACCTTGTCACAATCTTCTCTTTTCTATGAAGTAAATCATCCCCTGCAGCCATGGTTGATATTGATCCTCTAATTAGAAATAATCGTTTGCTGTTTATGATTATTCTCAAAGGAATTCGTGGTATCAACAAAGCAAATATTTCTACAGCAACAGAGATACAATGACGCTTTATAATCACTGTTACCCAAGAGCATACCTCTCACCTGATCGCTAATTCACATATAATTACTAGGCCTGTCGTAATGAACAAAAAATTATAAAATATAAAATATAAATTTGACATGATATATTCAACTTAATTTTGTTATTTGGGGAATCAATCAAATGCAAATTGTTAAATTTTGATTAAAAATAAAAACAAAAAATCTGCTAACCTTAATAACGTTATTAACATTTGTCATTTCTATTTTCCACATTTAGCTGGTTTCGATTATTCTATTTATAGCATCAAACCTGGATCTACAACGAACTGTATCCAATAAACACTGCTTCATTTCTTAACTCCAATTCCGTAAAGGGAAACATAAAAGAAGACGACAACAACAACAACAGCAAAGCAATTTCTTCTCAATTTGATGTTGGAGGACTCATACATACACATGAGATTTGATTTCATATAATTATCTCACAAAACTGCTTCTGTGCAATGGGATTATGCATGTTAGTAAGATACTTTAGATGATTCAATGAATATTAGTGCGTATTTTATGCAGTTACTGCGTCTTTTTATAGTATATAGTGTTCTCTTCCTTTGGTTTACTGCAAAGCGCAATGGCAGACGATAGAGAAAAAATGCGCACGCACACACACATACGCATGCATAAATACATACATACATTGCTTAGGTAGATAGATGGTGGGATGGATGGAGGGATATAGATATAGATACATGCATGTATGTATTCGCTGAAAGCATGTAAGCGTTAAAAGTAGGGGAGGTCAACTGGGAAAGCAATGCTTACCATTGTCACCGATGGAGGAAACAAGTAGACAAGAAGTTCATATTTTCGGAAAAAAATAACCATATTCTTGCTAAATTTAAGTGAGCTGCTCGAAAACGCACAACAAAATGTATCAGTTGGTGAAGGTGGGGTTCTTCGGTCTCGAGTAGACAACCGTTATAGGTACATACATACATTTATATATATATATATATATATATATATATATATATATATATATATATATATATAACAATGATAAATATCAAAGTGAGTTATATACAGTAGCGGTGGTAACACATCGTGACGCATTTTTGCCATTTCAATATGGCTAACCCTAAGGGTGGATGCTACTGTAGTTTTTAACCCCAGGAGGACACACTCCTCCAGCTGGCCATAGACACACTTCTGTGTCCTGTCAGTATTTGTAAAGGGAAGTCATCCTTCCCGTCTTCAAGTTATGATACACACGGACTCGAGTTTCGAGTATTGACCTCGTCGTCAGCGTGTGACAATCATAGTTGTCGCCGAGAATTAGATTTCCTTCACAAATACTTATACTTTTTCCAGCGCCCACTGTCGCTGATATTGAA
The DNA here is from genome assembly GCF_006345805.1 of Octopus sinensis. Classification (NCBI taxonomy): domain Eukaryota; kingdom Metazoa; phylum Mollusca; class Cephalopoda; order Octopoda; family Octopodidae; genus Octopus; species Octopus sinensis. The sequence goes on along the minus strand of NC_043007.1, from coordinate 381,026 downwards.
AAAGTGAAATCAAACAATGATAAATATCAAGTGAGTTATATACAGTAGCGGTACACATCGTGACGTATTTTTGCCATTTCAATATGGCTACCCCTAAGGGTGGATGCTACTGTAGTTTTAACCTCAGGAGGACACACTCCCCAGCTGGCCATAGACACACATTCTGTGTCCTGTCAGTATTTGTAAAGGAAAGTCATCCTTCCCGTCTTCAAGTTATTATACACCACGGACTCGAGTTTCGAGGTATGACCTCTCGTCAGCGTGTGACAATCATAGTTGTCGCCGAGAATTAGATTTCCTTCACAAATACTTATACTTTTTCCAGCGCCCACTGTCGCTGATATGAAAAAGTGAAATCAAACAATGATAAATATCAAAGTGAGTTATATACAGTAGCGGTAACACATCGTGACGTATTTTTGCCATTTCAATATGGCTAATCCCTAAGGGTGGATGCTACTGTAGTTTTTAACCCCAGGAGGAACACTCCTCCAGCTGGCCATATAGACACTTTCTGTGTCCTGTCAGTATTTGTAAAGGGAAGTCATCCTTCCCGTCTTCAAGTTATGATACACACGGACTCGAGTTTCGAGGTATTGACCTCTCGTCAGCGTGTGACAATCATAGTTGTCGCCGAGAATAGATTTCCTTCACAAATACTTATACTTTTTCCAGCGCCCACTGTCGCTGATATGAAAAAGTGAAATCAAACAATGATAAATATCAAAGTGAGTTTATACAAGTAGCGGTAACACATCGTGACGTATTTTTGCCATTTCAATAGGCTAAACCCTAACAAATGGAAAACGAAATCAGCTATATATATACATACATACATACATATATATATATAATATATATGAATGACATAAAAAGTGGAAGAAAATATAAACAGCGATGCATGTATACATGCATATATATACATACACACACTGTGTATGTGTGTATATATATATATATTTTATATATATCTATATATATATATATATGTATATATATAGCAGGAAAGAATGAGAGGTTGTTTGTCTATAAACAGTGCTTGCGGTATATGTTTCTCCAAGAGCGTGTGTGTGCAAAGACAAACCTATATGAGACATATATATCTGCGTGTTTATTTACCAATGTATGTAATATATACCATTATATACATCAATATACAGTTTTTTTTTTTAAAACAGTATAATAAATTTGTGCGGTATTTCAATTATAAAAAATATACAAATTACATTCATGCAGTTATATTTTTTCACACACACACACAAATACACACACTCTTCTCTCTTTCTTTCTATTTGGTTCATAATAATACGAGGTTAAGCATTTAATTCTGTTATATTTCGAAGAATGTTCTTCAGGCGCAAATGTAGCTTGTATTTAAAAGTTTGTATCGCGTCGACAAAGTTCCGGGTTCGGTCCGACTGTGCGGCGCACCGTTGCCCCGATGTCTTCTACTATATCCTCCGGGATTGTTATATTCTTTGAGTAGTAGAATAGAATTTGATAGTCGGAAGGTAAACTGTTCAGGATTTCCTCAAGCGCGGGGGTGTACACACACACGAGTGTGGGTGTACACACACACGAGTGTGTGTGTGATATATATATATATATATATATATAAGTATATATATGCAAGTGTGTTGGTCATGTGTATGCTGACGAGGGTTAATACCTCGAAACTCGAGTCCGTGTGTATCATAGTTGAAGACGGGAAGGATGACTTTCCTTACAAATACTGACAGGACACAGAAAGTGTGTCTATGCCAGCTGGAGGAGTGTGTCCTCCTGGGGTTAAAAACTACAGTAGCATCCACCCTTAGGGGTTAGCCATATTGAAATGGCAAAAATACGTCACGATGTGTTACCGCTACGTATAAACTCACTTATATTTATCATTGTTTGATTTCACTTTCATATCAGCGACAGTGGGCGCTGGAAAAAGTATAAGTATTTGTGAAGGAAATCTAATTCTCGGCGACAACTATGATGTCACACACGCTGACGAGAGGTCAATACCTCGAAACTCGAGTCCGTGTGTATCATAAGTGAAGACGGGAAGATGACTTCCCTTTACAAATACTGAACAGGACACAGAAGTGTGTCTATGGCCAGCTGGAGGAGTGTGTCCTCCTGGGGTTAAAAACTACAGTAGCATCCACCCTTAGGGGTTAGCCATATTGAAATGGCAAAAATACGTCACTATATATATATATATATGTATAACACTTTTTGATGTCCTGTGCCCATATATGCATGTATATATACGTATATGTGTAGGTATGTACACAAATGTATGTATATATATGCATATATTTATATATTATTTATATTATATTATATTTATATTATATTATATTTATATATATATGTGTGTGTGTGTAACGAAAGCACATACCTTGTCTTTGTGTTCGACATTGTTTATATATTTGTACGTACCTACATATGTATGTATGTATGTATGCATATATGTGTCTACGTATCTATACATTTATGAGTGTGTGTGTGTGGTGAGTTTGTGTGTGTTTGTGTGTGTTTGTGTATGTGTGTGTGTGAGTGTCTTATTGCCTTGTGCGTGCGTATGCATGGATGCGTTTATATATAAGCCAACGGTTTTAATATAGCGACTGAAATCTTGTATTCCAAGCTAGTGTCAGCAACGTAAATACATGTTCTATTTTCATTGATATTCTTAGTAATTTTCTGTAATATAAGCTTGCAGTAACAAGTAACAACTTACAGGATTGGTTAATACTAACAAGATCTACATCAATAAGTGCGTGGCATTGTTGTCGGCAACGATAGCTGATTAGTCTGAGAGCACAGAAGGAGAAAGAAGCCGATGGCTACCGCACATCCGATCTAATTTCATTACTTCAGTCTGTCACACTTTATTTATTTATTTTTACAAGAAACTAATCATGAGTCGTTAACAAGTCATAAAACTGTTTATAAATGTACCATTCCATTAAAGGTGTCGGAAGAACGGGGCTGTAAGGTGACAAAATTCCTATTTGTAGAGACCAGGGTCTAACGCTAATGTTAACAACTGATATATATTACTTTGCTCATCAATTATGGAAAACTAAATCAATGAAAGATATGAGTTGGGGGAAAATATTTCAACAGTGTTCTTCCTCGTCTCATCGAATTCTCTAGAAAACAATAAGAATGTTTGGTTGTGTGTGGAGGGTGGAAGAGGGGCGGGAGGAATTTGACTGATATGTGTGCTGCAGAAAAACCATCGATTTTTCAAAATTAGTTAAACGCAAAAGAAACGTAATGTGACTAGAATATTCGAATACACAAATCATACACAGAAGCGTATTCGAATATAAATTTACACACGCTCAAACACACACGCGCTCATGCGTAGAGACATACACATCTTTGCGTATATATTTGCACATATATATCTACATACACATGCATATGTATCTGTACGTACACATATATAATATATATATATATATATAAACAATTGCAGCGCGTAGAAGGTATATATAGTATGTATGTATGTATGTATGTATGTATGTATGTATATATATATATATATATATTATATATGTATGTATATTATATACATATGTGTGTGTATATGTGTGATTATATTGCATATATAATATATATATAATATATAATATATAGATATATATATATAATATTATATATATTATATATATATATATATATATATATATATAGATATATATATATATTATACACATACATATATATACATATATATGTGGTGTGTGTGTATAATTACCGAAGGAATCAGTCGAACAATGTAACAAAGTTTCAGATAGAACGCCAGTGAACTGGATCAAATCTATAATATAGTATATATATTGGTCTTAATCATATCTCTAGATCTCTCGTCATATTTATGCATTTGCGTGCGTATATATATATATATATATATATATCTTCATGTATACATATATTTAGAACGACAGTCAGTAACACATAACATCCAGTTCTTTGTATCAAGGCTTACTGCTATCAACTGATCTAAAACTATATATATTTCCATTTACGTATGCATATTTCTGTTTATAAATCTATCGATATAACCATCACTCTATTTTCTTCTATGGATCTAACAATCTTTTTTGTATAACCATAAATCTTCTGGCTATTGGAGATAATTCTGGACAGTTGTGGTTCTGCTTTGATAGAAACACGTTTCTACAACCGTCCACTTATCTTCAGACAATAAAAGTGTCCTTTTTCCTTTTCCCCAGCCAATTTCGGAGAATCCATGATTCTTGTGCTTATCTACCTTCCTCATATAGACTTGGTTTTAATTGGTATGTGGTAATTATCTTGTAGGTGTTGAGATAATTTGAATAAATCTAGAGACTAGATGTTCCTTGATATTTGATATAACAGTGTTTGCCTACGTTGTTCTAATACATGCTACTGGCCAATCTGAGATATTTCTTCCGAGTCGACTTGTTGAAATTATGCAAATTTGTTTGGTCGTAAATGCGTTCTCTTCTTTATGTGTAAGTATAAGTCATGTGACTGCTGCTTACACAACATATACACAAGCGCACACAAATATATACATACACATACACACACGCACAAACACCCACCCCCAACACACACGCACACACACACACATATATATATATATATATATATATCTTTATAATAAAAGTGAGGTTGTGTGTCTGTCTCCTACGATTTAGATTCCTAACTACTCCCACATTTTGCGGGGGCAGTTTAACCAAACCGTGTATCTTATAGTCGTGATTCATATCGAGCCCTTCTGGGTATTAGCGCGCGTCTACGATGAGTCTACGATTTAAAAAATTACCATCAATTTTTCCCATTTTTAATGCATTTTTGGCATATATAAGGGAAGTAACTCTCTAAAAATTTATTATTAAATCTCAGAACGTAAAAAGCTACAGTCATACACCCCCCCCCCCCTTGTGGTTAGCCATATTGAGATGGTTATTATACTTTACATCTCTAAAAATGCTTATATAGTTATTTCCCTTACAAAACCGAGCAACGCCGGGCGATACTGCTAGTTGTATATATATATATATATATATATATATATATATATATGCGGATGTGTATGATTGTGTATAGAAGAATATATTTCTGAAAGAAATCCCAACTTGGTCTGATTTTCACGTTTTATTTACAATCTTTGAATAATATAATATAATAAAATATCAAACGTCCATTCTGAGTTTCCTGCTTTAAACTATGCAAGAAGAATACAAATAAAAAATTGGAAACTAACAGTGTTCTTCCTCGTCTCATCGAGGTTATAGGGCCTTACTTCGGTTGAGAGTTAACATGATAAATTTTGTCCTATTGTTATATATTGTTATATAAGAGTGGCATATATATATATTATATTATATCACGTGATCATGTGACCGACCGGACCATCAGAAGTTGCTACACATCGCTGGTCACAATGCGTTCGCATTGTTTTGGCCTTCGAACGACGCCACCCCGCTGGCTAAGCGAGCAGGCCAACAGAAGAAAGTGGGAGAAAGAGTGGTGAAAGAGTATAGCAGGGATCACCACCCCCTGCCGGAGCATCGTGGAGCTTTTAGGTGTCTTCGCTCAATAATCATACACAACACCCGGTCTGGAATCGAAACCGCGATCCTCCGACCGCGAGTCTGTTGCCCCAACACTGGGCCATTGCGCCTCCACACACACACACACACACACATATATATATATATATATATATATATATATATATATACATATATATATATATATACGTGTACCCTTAAAGTAGTTCTGGGGATATTCAGCGTGACACAGAGAGTGACAAGGCCGGCCCTTTGAAATACAGGTACAACAGAAACAGGAAGTAAGAGTGAGAGAAAGTTGTGGTGAAAGAGTACAGCAGGGATCACCACCATCCCCTCCCGGAGCCTCGTGGAGCTTTAGGTGTTTTCGCTCAATAAACACTCACAACGCCCGGTCTGGGAATCGAAACCGCGATCCTATGAACGCGAGTCCGCTGCCCTAACCACTAGGCCATTGCGCCTCCACACATAAAGACTAACACAGTTTTGGGGGAGACTTGGCATTCATTATGGCCATGTCACGTTTTACAGCCTTAACAGTCTGCGTAGAGTATTGAGCATCAGTCATGATGACGGCAGTTTGTTACCCGATACGAATCATCAGAATATATGTAGCTTTATTCCAGTATTAAGATGGCTTCCGGCCTCCATATCAACTAACTTTTTCCCAACTTCAACGATAGTTTTTATGGTCTCCTACGCCAGCGACTGTTCACCAGTACGTCAAACTCTTGCTGAAGACAACTTTTGCCCCTATCAAACGAAAATCGTCAAATCTAGTCCTGTATGTGTGTGTGTTTGTGTGTGTGTGTGTGTGTGTGTGTGTGTGTGTGCTTGCGTGTGTGTGTGGTGTGTGTGTGTGTGCATGTGTGTGTATGTATAAACGTAACCGTATATGCATGCACACTCAGACACGCACTTATATTTGCATTTGTGCGCGCCTGTGTTCATGCATATTTATAGTAAGAGATAGGCGAGAAAGAGAGAATGGAGAGACAGAGAGAGGAGAGAGAGATAGGAGAGAGAAAGAAATAGGAGAGAGAGAGAGAGGAGAGATGAGAGAGAGGAGAGAGGGATAGGAGAGAGATAGGAGAGAGAGAAAGAGAAGAGAGAGAGAGAAATAGAGGGGAGAAAGAGAAAGAGAGTAGAGAGAGAAATAGAGGAGAGAGAAAGAATTAGAGGAGAGAGAGAAAGAGAGGAGAGAGAGAAAGAGAGGAGAGAGAGATAGGAGAGAGAAAGAAATAGGAGAGAGAGAGAGAGGAGAGAGGAGAGAGAGGAGAGAGGGATAGGAGAGAGATAGGAGAGAGAGAAAGAGAAGAGAGAGAGAGAAATAGAGGGGAGAAAGAGAAAGAGAGTAGAGAGAGAAATAGAGGAGAGAGAAAGAATTAGAGGAGAGAGAGAAAGAGAGGAGAGAGAGATAGGAGAGAGACAGACAGACAGAAATACTCGTTTGTTTTTTCTCCATGATTGTTCTGCTCATTGCATGCTAGTAAAATATTTCCTGTTATTTTGTGGCTCCTAGAATTTCATTTCTCATATTTATGACACACAATATGCGAGTTGCTCTCCATACTTTCATTCGTATCGGTTCCTTCTATTCTATTCTATTCTAGAATTAATGAATCATCGAACTCAAATTAACATGGTCACTGATATCTGATATACGTAACATCGAGGAATAATAAAATCGATTATGCACGCTTATCAATGCTATCACGCTTAGATAATTAGATGAAAAATATTGTGTATCTTTAGATATCATAAGTTCGAACTTGGGATTACGTGATAATATTTTCTCTATATAGTGTTTGATATAGAAACAAATAGTTACTTATGAATTTCACCCCACAATCTACTATGCGAAACTTGGCGAAGCATAAAAGTAACTATTAATTTTGATGGCATAAAATATTATATATAACCATCTTTATTTACTCCATATTTTATATTGTGGATTTGCTCAATAATGTATATTCTTTCATGATATATACACGGTGCGACAAAATGATCTCACATATTTCTAGGTTTAAAAATATAAATGCGCCCTTTTGTGGAAGCACTCCGTCGGTTACGACGACGTGGATTCCGGTTGATCCGAATCAACGGAACAGCCTGCTCGTGAAATTAACGTGTAAGTGGCTGAGCACCCCACAGACACGTGTACCCTTAACGTAGTTCTCGGGGAGATTCAGCGTGACACAGAGAGTGACAAGGCCGGCCCTTTGAAATACAGGTACAACAGAAATAGGAAGTAAGAGTGAGAGAAAGTTATGGTGAAAGAGTACAGCAGGGATCACCACCACACCCTGCCATCTTGTTGAAGCCAAACGTTGCCCCTATCGTCAAATCCGTTCCATTTGGGTTTCAGAGAAGTATCCAGTGTCACAGAATATCGATCAGAGTTCGCAGTCATAATATTGTCTTCTTTCAAGAAGTACCACCCCAAATGCCGAATTGTACTGCTGTAGAATTTCGAGTAGGCACATGACCATGTCTGCCAGGCCTGAAGTGAACACGGAACTCTCTTAGTGTTGTAATTATAGATTCGTTGTTATTGATAAAGGTTTCTACAATGAAAGTGCGATGCTCGCCCGTCCAGTTATGTTGGCAACTGAAAGCGAATCGAAACAAAATGTCACAAATGGCACGAATTGAAACAAAATGGCATTATATGAACGTATCGAAAACAAAAAAGAATATTTTTCGTTCTTTACTCTATTTTACTTTTATTAAACTTCCAAATATGACAGATCATTTTGCGGCACCCTGTACATATGTTAAATACTATAATATGGATTTCAAATTTTGGCACGAGGCCAGCAATTTCAGGGGAGTGGTATAGTCGATTACATCGAATTCAGTGCTCAGTTGACCCCGGAAAGATGTAAAGTAAAATGAACCCCGGCGAAATTTGAACCCAGAAACTAAACACGGGATAAATGCTGCTAAGCATTTTGTTCCACGTACTCACGTATATACACTCCTTTTGGCTAAAGGGCAAAGTTCTCCTTCAATCACGAACGACCGTGAGTGCAACTAGGAAATTTCCATTCTAGGCACAAGTCTGGGTAAGATTGTTTAGGAAAACCAGCAGTCGCCGATTCGTATCATTCTCTCCTCTCCACGCCACCGATATTGTCCAAGGGAAATCCAAATGCCGATACATCTTGGCACCAGTGACGTCACGACTCACTCTACAGCTGTGTGAAGTGGAGCAACGTGAAATAAAGTGTCTTGCCCAAGAACACAGAATACAACCCGGTCCATGAATCGAACTCACAACCACACGATTGTAATCTGACAGTGGGTGAGTATGTGTGTGTGTGTGTGTGTGTGTGTGTGAGTGCGTGAAAAAACACATCGTTGTTTTAATTATATATAGTATTTGACCCCTCGGACAGCCATGCCTGCTGGTGACTAAAATCAAATAATTGTTCTGATATCACACACACACACGCAAGATGTATTTGTGTACGTATGTACGTATGTATGTATGCATATGTATGCATGAATATCTATCTATCTATCTATCTATTTTATATATATATATATATATATATATATGTATATATATATATATATATATACATATATATTATATGTATATATATATCTATATATGTATATATATATACGTATATACATATATATATATTTCTATATATATATATCTATATAAATATATATATCTAATATGTATATATATATATATAATAATATATCTATATATATATATATATATATATATATTATATATATATATAGATAGATAGTAGATAGATAGATAGATAGATAGATAGATATAGATAGATTGATATATATATACATATATATATATATATATATATATAACGTATAGCTGTTTGTATATTTGTACAAAATTTTTTCAACAAACATAGAATTTCTCTTCTGTGTGGATAGATGAAAAGCAACAAAGAGTTATGTCGTTTCTGCCTTGACATCAAACACACCAGACGACGATAATCATGGCGCTGTTAATGTTATATCGTTATAATTATGACAACGTCGTTTCATTAGAGTCATTACACAATTAATTATGGTAATCAAAACTATCGTGGTCGTACATTCACACCATTCATTTACTAATGTCTTATATACGGCGTTTTTAGTGATAGTCTTTGCTGTAGTTTTTTTTGCTTATTGTTATGAAGTCGCTTGACCACATCTGTTGATATCCCAGCTGTTGAGAATGCAATATTGTTCTCAGCTAAGGCGGCGATCTGGCAGAAACGCTAGCACGCCGGGCGAAATGCGTGGCCGTATTTCGTCTGCCGTTACGTTCTGAGTTCAAATTCCGCGGAGGTCGACTTTTCCTGTCAACCTTTCGGGGTCGATTAAATAAGTACCAGTTGAGTACTGGCGTCGATACAATCAACTTAATCCGTTTGTCTGTCCTTGTTTGTCCTCTCTGTGTTTAGCCCCTTGTGGGTAATGAAGAAATCGAAATAAGTATTTCATCTGCCGTTACATTCTGTGTTCAAATTCCGCCAAGGTCGGCTTTGCCTTTCATCATTTCGAGGTCGATAAATTAAGTAGCAGTTGCGTAGTGGGATCGATCTAATCGACTGGTTCCCTACCCAAAAATGTTGGGCCTTGTGCCTAGAGTAGAAAAGAATATTTGTGTTAAGCAAATCCCTACCATATTAAATATTTAATCGCATCAAACAGTTAATCTAAGATGTGATACCTTTTTGCACAATTTGATTTAGCAAGTGCAAGTCTACAGCACAAGTTCCCATTTGTTAACAAACTTTCCACGATGTACGCTAACACTAGTCTAGTTCCATCAAAAGCCCTTTATTACCTGATACCCTACGAAACATCATGACAACTGGTGCTGTTTTTATATATATTACATACGGTGACATTCCATATGGAGTTAATGAGTTAAGTAATTCTATTATGTGAAGTTTAATATATGTTTTATTATTGATACTTGATCTGCATTAAAATGCGTTACGACAGTTCCTGATAGAATTTCTAAAGAAAGACGGACGTAGTACTTAGAAAGTATAACGCGGGATCATCTTTGTCTGTCTGCCTCTATCCTTGTCTCTGTTTCTGCCTCTCTGTCTATCTATCTATCTATCTATCTATCTATCTATCTATCTATCTCTGTTCCTCAGATATCTAAAAATTCAACTTAATGTCAATTTTCCGATGCATGAAGAATATGGTACTTCTGTATTATCTGATGTTAATCCTAACATAATCGGTGTGGTTCATCTTCTATGCAGAAACCTTAAATTTCGAGGTAGCCTGTAATAGTCTGGGGTATATTTCAATAACAAAAGCGTTTTTCTGGTGAAAATATTCGTAACACTTGTCTGCGAACTCCACTCAGTGAAATGATGTTTCTTATTTCTTTATTGCCCACTAGGGGCTGAACATAGAGGGGACAAACGAGGACTGACAAAGAGATTAAGTCAATTACATCGACCCCAGTGCGTAACTGGTACTTAATTTATCGACCCCGAAAGGATGAAAAGCAAAGTCGACCTCGGCGGAATTTGAACTCAGAACGTAACGGCAGATGAAATACTGCTAAGCATTTCGCCCGGCGTGCTAACAATTCTGCCTTACAATGAAATGATGATTCTTATGAAGAAATAAGGCTATCTATTGCTAGCAATATCTTGAAGGCATTTATCGATGGCATTCGTTGTAATGTAATATCGATACGTCATCAATGACGATTAAATCTTAATCTTTAAAGAATCATGCTTGTTCTGAGTATGAAAATATATCACAAGTGCTTGTATCGATTAAATGTACTGGGAAGTTAAAGAATTTGTGTGATGTCTTATCATCTAAGAGTAATGTCGCAACAATACCAATCCGCGCAGTACCTGATACATTAAAATCACAAAGTTCCATATTTAAGAGACGAGGAATTATGTACATTAGTTACATTATTTACATTTGACGGACATTTGTCCTCATCTTGTTTGAAGGCTGGAGGGTATATCAGCCGAAACGTTGTGTTAACAACAAACAAGATGAGGACAAATATATCCGTCAAATGTAAGTAATGTAAATAATGTATACAAATCACAGTCATGCAAATGAAAAATGATTTTACCAAAAATGACGAACTCTTAGAATCGTTCAAACGCCAAACGAAATCCATAGCGGTATCTTTCCTGGCTTTCTTTCGTCTGCAGTTACATTCTGAGTTCAAATAACGCCGAGGTCGACTTTGCCTTTCATCCTTTCGGGGTCGATAAATTAAGTACCAGTTACGCACTGGGGACAATGTAATCGACTTAATACCTTTGTCTGTCCTTGTTTGTCCCCTCTATGTTTAGCCCCTGGTGGGTAATAAAGAAATATATATTTTTCCTGGATTTCCTGGAGTTCGAACTCCGCCGAGCTCGACTTTGCCTTTCATCCTTTCGGGGTCAATAAATTAAGTACCAGTTACGCACTAGGGACGATGTAATCGACTTAATACCTTTGTCTGTCCTTGTTTGTCCCCTCTATGTGTAGCCCCTTGTGGGTAATAAAAAATATGTATTTTTCCTGGATTTCCTGGAGTTCGAACTCCGCCGAGCTCGACTTTGTCTTTTATCTTTTCGGGGTCGATAAAATATGCACCAGCTAAGCAGTAAATCGATCTAATCGACTAGTTTCTTCCCCTAAATCTTCAGGCTTTGTGCATATAGTAGAAGAATTTATAACTTTTAACTTATCTTACTAGAATGTCAACTAAAAGCAAATATATTCCAGAATATTTTCTCTTCTTTTCAGCTGTTAGTTATTGTTCATTATCCAAATTAAATAAAGAATTCAATTAAGCGCAAGTTTTTGTTCAATTTATGTTCTTAAATTTTCTTTGCTTTTGTAGAAGACACATTTTCTGATAGTTTCATTTTCGATTACATTACTATACATCACAAGAAGAATGGATTTTTCTAAATCTTGTCTTTCTCCTCTGATTAAAATTCAAATGTCTTTTATGATCTGTTCTGCAAAATGGTGTGCAGCATCGAATTACAATTTGGAGAATTCTAAAAGGTACAAACAGCAGCAGATATTATTTTAAATGTTGACGGACATTCTACTATTTCCATAAGCTCTTGAAAAATCCTGATGCACGTTTCCATAGACATGTTTCCAGAAATGAAAAATGCCGTGTAATTGGGAACAGGTAGTTATAAAATTATTTCATCTCCTACATCGAGATGGCTCATTATCCTAACAAACTCTTAAACTCGCATCTAAGATTTATAACCCCCAATAATCTGCCAGCAAAATGGTCCAACCTTTTGAGTAGTTTTCCACTAAAATACTGTAGGAATGGTTCCCTATTTTCTGGGCAATATTGAATTCACGCCTAATAGCCAGTCGAAAGCTATGAAATCCATAATTACTCGAATGAGAACACGAATCCTGTGTGATCGCTGTGCCATAAAAATTCATTGTGAGGAAACATTGGATGTAAAAATGCCATGACAAATAGGAAATTCTTTTCCAAGGCACATTTACTTCCATAAATTACTATGAAAAATAGTTCACGTTATCGCCTTCTTACCAATTCCATAAATATCACTGATTCCTCCATTAAGCGATGCCATTGCCTGTAGTAGCTACTAGCTGACCCTTCACCACCTTTTATCGGTATACACTTTACTCTCTTTTTCTCTACGACACCTACCTCACTCGGTGTCACTTCTCTCTCTTTTCTCTATCTCTCTCTCTTTCTTTCTATTTATCTATCTACTAACTTACCTATCTATCTATCTATCTATCTATCTATCTCTATCTATCTATCTATCTATCTATCTATCTCTATCTATCTATCTATCTATCTATCTATCTATCTATCTATCTATCTATCTATATATCTATCTATCTATCTATCTATCTATCTATCTATCTATCTATCTATCTATCTATATATATATATACATATATATATTTATGTATGTATGTATGTATGTATGTATCTATCTATCTATCTATTTACCTATCTATT
>NC_043007.1:357454-362454 GCF_006345805.1 Octopus sinensis | reverse complement strand
AATAATCTAAAGATACCCTCAGATATAATTACAGGCTCATTCAGCGTACAAATTTATGATCACACATAATTTATTCTAGTTTGCTATTTTCGTGATCGGAGAGGAGCAGAAGTCTTCGATTTGTGTTTACGATTAGGAGACAAATATCATTAATCATATTTGAAACACTACAAGGACTGAAGAAATCGAGTGATCCAATAATCTTTGGTAATTGATAAATTTAGTTGTTGTGAGAAATGAAGTTTCAAACCATATTGCTTTGATAGAACGGTAACGAAATAGCCGGAGGGACAGAAAAAGTTATTAGGATGAATGTTAGAGAAAGAGTGATTAGATGAAAAGTTGTACGGTGCGAATTACAAAAGCAGAAAATGAGATGTGCAGTGCGAAGGAAGGCGGGCGTGTGTCACAGCGCGGTTAAATATTACTTAATTTAACGTGAGAGAAGTGAAGGCGCATGGCTCAGTGGTTAGAGCGTCGAGCTTACGATCGTGAGGTTGTGAGTTCGGACCGGGCTGCGTGTTGTGTTCTTGAGCAAGACACTTTATTTCACTTTGCTCCGGTTTACTCAACTGTAGAAATGAGTTGCGACATCACTGGTGCCAAGATGTATCACTGGTGCCAAGATGTATCACTGGTGCCAAGAAGTGTGGAGTGTGGAGAGGGGAGCCCGGTATGCATGGACGACTGCTGGCCTTCCATAAACAACCTTGCTCGGACTTGTACTTCGGAGGGTAACTTTCTAGTTGCAATCCCATGGTCATTCATGACCGAAGTGGTCTCCCTCTTAAGCGTGAGAGATGTTTAATGTGATAGCAAGTGTGAGGGTGGGCTGCTTTTGTAATGCGAGTCGATCGATTCCGAGTTTGGAGTTTTGATTGCATAGATATATGGTACGTATGAATGCATGTGTCACACTTAGCTTCATTACAGAACAGCCAATAGTATGAGGTTAATTGACTAACGTATTTTCTGTAATGAACATATATGAGGTCTGATCAATAAGTATCCGGACTGTTGCCATAGTAATGAAGCTAAAGCACGCAAAGTGAGGCTGCTTGGCACAGATTAACCTTGAGTTTTGTTGTGCATGCACACTAAATTTTAATGTTCTAGCTCTCCCTGCTTTCTACAGCAGTGCTTGAAAGGAAGGTGTGTAGCGTGTGATCGTCGCATTGACCATGAAAGAGAAAGTTGTCATGGTGATAACTGCTCAGACGCCTACGCAAAGTCGCAGAAAGTGTATGGGGAAAAGTGTAGGGGCCACACACGTGTACAAGTGATTCAGCCATTTATAAGATGGCCCAAAACAAAAATATGTCGATAGGGACGAACGTTCTGGAAGACCCGCAGCCAGCAAAACTGAGAAAAACACCGGAGATGTGCATATAGCTTTGACGGGAGATCGTCGAGTCACCATTCGTGAGTTGTCAGAGGATGTGCAGATTAATTGCGGTCCAGTTCAGTCCATTATCACTGAAGATTTGGGTATGAGACGCGTGTCCGCCAAGTTTGTGTCAAAACTGCATTCAGTTGACCAAAAAGACACTCGGGTTTCAGTTGCACAAGATCTCCTTGATTGTGTCGAAAACGGGGAAAGCATTTAGAAAAGCATTTAGAAAACTTTGCGTAGGCCTCACAGCAAGTATCGCCAAGCTTTTAGCAAAATTTGATGCAGATTATCTGCACAACTTTCTCTGTCATGATCAATGCGACGATCACACACTACAAACCTTCCTTTCAAGCGCTAGCAGGGAGAGCTAGAACGATGCTATAGTAGAAGACACTTGCCTAAGGTGCCACACGGTTGGACTGTAATCGGCACCATGTGGTTGGTAAGCAAGCTACTTACCACCCAGACACTCCTGCGCATATGTATGTATAAATATATATATACTTTTAGCTCTTTTTACTTGTTTCAGTCATGTGACTGTGGCCATGCTGGAGCACCGCCTTTTAGTCGATCAAATCGACCCCAGGACTTATTCTTTGTAAGCCTAGTACTTATTTTATCGGTCCCTTTTTGCCGAACCGCTAAGTTACGGGGACGTATACACACCAGCATCGGTTGTCAAGCGATGTTGGGGGGACAAACACAGACACACAAACACACACAGACACACAAACACATATATATACATATATACGACGGGCTTCTTTCAGTTTCCGTCTACCAAATCCACTCACAAGGCTTTGGTCGGCCCGTGGCTATAGTAGAAGACACTTGTCCAAGATGCCACGCAGTGGGACTGAACCCGGAACCATGTGGTTGGTAAGCAAGCTACTTACCACACAGCCACTCCTGCGTCTATCTATATATATATATATATATATATATATATATATATATATATATTTAAATTTTATAGCATAGGAAACTAGACAATACTCTTAATGTTTTATATGCTGTGCAAATTCGTGAGGATGAAAGGCAACTTAATCCCAACATAAACGTTCGCAATCATGGGGACTCCGCTAAAATTAAGTAAGTCAACGGGCGGCAACACTAAACTTAGAGACGTATTAAGTCACTTCAATTGGCTGAATTAGGATTTTAATTCAAGACGAAAAGATCAGTAGAAAAACTGCCAGGCATCATTCTTGCATTTCTCATAATCTACCATCTTGGACTTGTAATGTTTCATCGATCCCGAAATGATGAAAGGCAAAGTTGATTTCGACGAGATTATTTGTTTTTATCGATTGTTTTACTTAAAAGTAGTCGAATATTAATTTTAAAATTACTCAATACATTTAAGTCGGGCAAAATTCATTTTTGCAAAGAAAAGGAGCGACTTCGTAATTTTGTCATATGAATTAGTCAAACCAAAATGTTTTCTATTTCAAGTTTTTCGTCTTGTGTTGGTTCATCTTGTGGGTGTGGGCAAGTGATTACACTATAGACGTGTTATGTATGATTGTGTATGTTTGTGAAATGAAAAGAAAAGAAGAAGAAATATATTGACAGATTATTGATTGGATGAACAAAAATAGACACTTTTATGATTGTATTATATTAAATCGGAGTGAAGATATTATGGTGAATGCAAACTAGTTGAATTTGATGGAGAAAAGCAGAATGTGATACGTGGCCAACAAGGAAGAAAATCAAAATGAAGAATGCGATGCAGGAAAAGATATACAAAAGCAGGAGATTTATTACTGCGTTTCTTCTCCTTCTTCGGATTTTTTACCTACTATTCTTTTACCATTTTCCCTTTCCTTTCTGCTAGTCTTTGTTCATTTTCTGCTACTTCCCCTTCGTCTTCCTCTTCATTATTCTTCGATTAATGGGTTCAGATTCATCATTAAATGGCCAGCAGATACTGACACTGTTGACATCGTTCATGAAAGAAACCGATACAACGGAGTTAATTTTAGGTCCTGGAATTTGCTGAGAACAATGTAGTTGTACTCCTTACACTGTTAGATACAAATAACGCAAAATTTTGGCGACAAATACCATAAACACCAACACTACATACCTCACTACACAGGAACGTATATTATTTACATTATTTACATTTGACGGATATTTGTCCTCATCTGGTTTGTTGTTAACACAACGTTTCGGCTGATATACCCACCAGCCTTCATCAGGTCTCTTGGGACCTATTATTATGATTATGATTATCATTAAGGCGGTGTGCTGGCAGAATGGTTAGCATGGAAGGCCACAATATCAGCGGTATTTCATCCATCTTCACAGCCTGAGTTCAATTCTGACCGAGGTTGACTTTGCCTTTAATCCCGTTCGAGGTCGAATAAAACAAGCACCAGCGATGTTCTTTTTCTTAAAACGCAAGGCGAATGTATCTTGTGGTGTTGAAACCAAGTTTAAATCATTATATCCATTCATCATTAAACTGATAAAGGATCATTTTTAATTGATCAAATCTCATGTGGTTGAATGACCTGCTGTTGAAAGAGAACTAACGAAATTGCTGCAGGACATATAGCTTGCTTACCAACAACATGGTTCCGGGTTCAGTCCCACTGCGTGGCACTTCGGGAAAGTGTCTTCTAATATAACCTCGGACCGACCAAAGCCTTGGGAGTGGATTTGGTGGACGGAAACTGAAAGAAGCCCGTCGTATATATGTATGTGTGTGTGTATGTATGTGTGTGTTTGTGTGTCTGTCCCCACAACATCGCTTGACAACCGATGCTGGTGTGTTTACGTCCCCGTAACTTAGCGGTTCGGCAAAAGACACCGATAGAATAAGTACTAGGCTTACAAAGAATAAGTGCTGGGGTCGATTTCCTAGACTAAAGGCGGTGCTCCAGCATGGCTGTAGTCAAATGACTAAAACAAGTAAAAGAGTAATATAAAGTTGATGCACAAACCACAGTTTAAATTCAATTCAGGAAGCTAGTTATTCAGAAGTGAAATATATTAAACTGAAGAAAATTTATGACTTACAACAGATTTCAGTTTATGATCCTGCTATAAGCCTTTGTACACCGTATAGTTTGTGAAGATGAATCATTATACCATTATACAATCTTTATAGTAATCTAACAGAAATTTTTTTTTTACTGTTTTAACAACTAACCTCTCTGCTGGATTTTCAGTGGATCTCAGTCAAGATGTAAACCGACAAGACTCTTTTGATAGCCAGTATAGAAATGTTTTTATAGTCTAATTACCGTATTGCTCTATCATTAAAAAAATAATATAAGTCCATAATGTTGTAAGGTGTTATCTGATTAAAATATCTCGTTTTTATTGATTTGATTTCTTTCATAAGTTTCTCTGTTTACATCACATATTTACTAAGACAAACATCTTCTCTTTTTCCGTTTTACAGAAATGTAAATTTGCATAAGTTTCCTTACGTATTCCCATAATTAATTGCGTTATAAATTTGTTCATTATAATTAAAGCAATAACTAGTGGAGATTCTGCGAAACCTTGCCATGTAGGTGTACTCTGCGATTACGAAAACCAATACAAATTTTTAGTTTTAAAATCATCATTAAATAAGAATTTCTAAATA
>NC_043007.1:317454-352454 GCF_006345805.1 Octopus sinensis | reverse complement strand
GAGACTATATCAGAATGCTTCTGTTTTCTTTTATTTCAATTGCATAATGCTTGTTGTAATCCCTCGTAGTTTTCCTAATACGTAGCACTATAAACTATTTGGTAATTCCTATATTCAAATCCACTGCAATTCTGTCGATAACAGAAAGCCGTATACAAATATATATATACACGCTCACACACGTACACTCGCACTCGCATACACACACAGGTACACAGACACACACAAAACGTACACACATACACACGTGTGTGTGTGTGTGTGTGTGTGTGTGTGTTTGTGTGTGTGTGTGTGACATTACAAAAGAACTGGATTTCAACTGCCTAATGTAATTCTTCAATATAATTTTAAGCACAGATTAGCCTATATCTAAAAACTTGATTTTATTTTATTGCCTTTTCGTTTTTGCTTTATTTTCCAAGTATTTTCAAGTAAGCATGTTACTTTCTTCCCATTTTCTGTATTACCTTATGAGTATTTGCTTACGGAAAGACTTTTTATTGCTGTATGCAAAACGTATCAAATGTATATTCCATTGGGAATATTAAACACTTTGACGTCAGTAACTGAAAAGAAATGCGCCGGAGACAAAAATTCGTTGCTAAATATTAAGACGTTTCGTTGTATAACTTTTTTAAGCGTTACTGATCGAACTGTAAATCCGTTTCGGAAATTATAAACATTAAAATACATTCTTCTCACCAGAATATTCTTTGTTTATATTTTCACTTTTAGAAATTTCGTTCGACTAAGAATTAAATAAACTGTTTTGTTAGAATTCGTCCGGTGATATTGACGTTGTTTCAAAACTGATGTATCTCATTTAAAGACGGAAATAAATCAACTGGAACGAGGTAACAGGTGCATTGTGGGTGTGAATCTAGAAAGCCGGGGAGTTTAGGTATCAGGGTAATATAATTAAGTACTTAACCATTCCAGCTCATAGTTCTATCATATTTATCTCTCATAAATCACTTCGCGTCTTTCGCTCACTGACTTCAACTTGTAACGTTGCCAACAACTATAATAATCTCTTACGAGATTTATCAACTCATCCATAGTTTAATTCTATCTTTGGTT
The DNA here is from genome assembly GCF_006345805.1 of Octopus sinensis. Lineage (NCBI taxonomy): Eukaryota > Metazoa > Mollusca > Cephalopoda > Octopoda > Octopodidae > Octopus > Octopus sinensis. The sequence continues at coordinate 351,374 of NC_043007.1, read as the reverse complement.
TAGGAGTAAATTCGTGGAATTTATTATATATTTATCAGTTGATTAATTGTCACACAACATTGTCTGCTGAGGATTTTGGAGATTAGGAAACCTGTATATCAAAGCAAGTTCATAACTTGCTTTAATTCTGCTAAGAATGCATTAGCAGACTCAAAGAACTGTAGGAAAATATGTTTGCTTTGCTACCAACGTGGAACCCGGTTCCACCTGTGAGCACAGTAATATTTGTTTCTACTTTTGAGAACTGAAAGATGGTGCCATACCCATGGCCTTTGCAGATTTTCGACACCTGTAATAGTGATTCCGTTAAGATTTGTAGATGCGCATGTGTGGGTGAATTGCAGTGATCCCGCGTTCTGATGAAGAACGAGGTGTATTGGTTGCTGTGGAGACTATGGAATGAACACAAAATGGGGGAAGTTAGGATGCGAGAATAGTGAACCGGTGGTATACGAATGGCGGTTGTAGGAGACAAGCTCTTCGAAGTGCAGAGGTCGTGTAGAAGATCTTAAAAACGGCAAAAAAGAGAAAAGACAACACATCGATGGTCAGGCGTTTGAAATCTGTTGATCTTATGCTAATTAGTCGAGTGTTTCTCCTTTGCCTTGGTTGATGTGTTTTTATTTGCAACCTTGTGAGCTTTGCTTCAGTAATTGTTTTGCCTGAACAAGGTGGCGAGCTGGCAGAAACGTTAACATGCCGGACCGAAATACTTAGCGGTATTTCGTCTGACGCTGCGTTCTGAGTTCAAATTCCGCCGAGGTCGACTTTGCCTTTCATCCCTTCGGGGTCGATAACTTAAGTACCAGTTACGCACTGGAGTCGATATAATCGACTTAATCCGTTTGTCTGTCCTTGTTTTTCCCCTCTGTGTTTAGCCCCTTTGGGGTAATAAAGAAATAAGTATTTCGTCTGCCGCTACGATCTGAGTTCAAATTCTACCGAGGTCGACTTTGCCTTTCCTCCTTTCGAGGTCGATAAATTAAGTAGCAATTGTGTACTGGGATTGATCTACTCGACTGGACCCTCCCCCACCATTTTGGGCCTTGTACCTAGCGTAGATAAGAATTGTTTTGCCTGAAATTTGCAGATCTTTAGTGATAATCGTCTGAGGTCTTGCTTTGAAGAGAAAAGCAATCTAATGCTAGTGCAGTCCTAAGATGTCCAGAACTCTTATAAATATAATTTTGTAGATATTAACTGAGCATAAGTCCATCATATACACATGTGTACATGTAAGTGAATGCGTGTATATGTGTTTGCGTGTGTTTACCAGTATACACCGGTATTGTGTCCCGTTATGTCAAAGTGTTCTTCGAGATTCGATTAACATGAAGCATATTTACATAAGTACTGCGTGCGATGTGACCGACTTTAAACCTCTCGTGTCCCCACATTAAATACGTACTGAAACTATTAAAGGATCTCCTTTACTAGATGCTAGCTGTCTAATAGAAGAAACTATAGTTATCCCTTTAATGCCGGTTAAGTTGTTTGCAATTTAAACAAGCCATGTGGAACACATTTTGTATCAGCTCGTATTTTTGTGCAAGTCTGGGGAAGTAATCCTGATTAGGTTTACTAAAACGATTAACTAAACTTGAAAATATACAGAATAAAGAACCGAATACATAATATAATTTCTGTATTGTTACATGATATTTATTTCATGCGCGGCCATAATGTTTAAGTTCAAATAGAAAACGGTATTCAATAGAAAACAACAATGTTTAGAAATGTACGATAACATAATTACTTCCAACACGGGAACAATTCTTCTCGGGAAGAATAAAAGTCGACTCAATGAACTCCACCGGTTCACTCGTACTTAATCGCATTGACTCGCTGAGGGATGAATGGCAAAGCTGACCTTGGTAGGATTCGAACAAAGAACGCGAAGCTTCAGAATAAACGCACAATGCATTTTCTAAAGATCCTCTTAAGCCGCTGAGTGAATACAAACGAAGTATATCAATGCGAGGCCTAATAGTTTCGATTGGATGGATTCTAAGGAAACTCACCCTGTGACCTTTTCGGTGCGGTTTCGATTCAACTGTGGGGGAAGTAGAGTTAAAAAGGACTTAGTAGACGAAAACCTGTGTGGCATATATATATATATATATATATGATATATATATATAAAATATATTAGAGACAAAACCACTATTTTGCAAAACAAACAAGGAAAGACTTAATCAATACAAAAAATTTTAATAAATATATATGTATATATATGTATATATAGTATATATATATATATATATATATATATATATATATATATGATATGTATAATAAATATGTATAGTGTATTATATATAATATATATATATATATATATATATATATATACACGTATGTATGTATGTATGTATGTATGTGTGTGTGTGTGTGTGGTTTATATTAATTATCTTTGTGGATTTAATTATATTTGGAAGTGTAAGTACAAACAATTACAGGCTCAAAATTGCGCACACATACTCTGGAGGCGTAGTAAATAGAAACAGTCAAAATATGTTTAATTATACATAAATATATAAAGGATATTTATTAATAAAGAACGTCAATCATTCCTTAGTTAATGAACTGGATCTTTTCACTTTGACCGGCAGATTTTTAAAATAATTTCTTTGTAACTAAACACTTTTAAACTTCGTATACTGGTACAGACAACCGCAGAAATTGTATTCACCTCAATAGACGTCATGGATTGGTTGAAATTGCCGAAATGCAAGAAATTTAACAAGAAATAGCTTACAAACTACAGAATTTTCTCAAGAAAGCCAAGAGAAAAAGATGTTTTATGTAACACATTCTACCAGTATACAAATTTTAAAAGTGTTTAGTTACGAAGAAACTATTTTAAAAATCTGCCGGTCAAAGTGAGAAGATCCAATGTACTTTCTCGCAAACTGCCTTTCATCATATATATTCTTGAAACGGTATTTCGCACTTTACATAATTTAAAAAGAAAATAAAGCACCCTGACAACAAAAACAACAAAATCTTCATTTCAGTGCTGCAAGGAAAGAAGAGAGAGAGAGAGAGAGAGAGAGAGAGAGAGAGAAGAGAAAGAAGAAGGAAAGAAGAAAGAAGGAAAGAAAGAAGAAAGAAAGAAAGAATAAAGAAGGAAGGAAGAAGGAAGAAAGAAGAAAGAAGGAAAGAAAGAAAAAGAAGATGAAAGAAAGGAAAAAAGAAAAGAAGAAGAAAGAAAGAAGGTACGGAAGAAAGAAGGAAAGAAGATAAAGAAAGAAAGAAAGAAAGAAAGAAAGAAAGAGAATAATGAACTTGGGACTATTTAATGTTTAGGCATTAAGTTTAATCCAATGAAATCTTCTCAGAGTTAACCAGGTTGCCGAGATGGACATTATTAGTTTATATGATCGGTTCTTCGAAATAATTACGTAAAATGCTTCAGTTTTGGTTTTAGCGTAAAATAATTTTGTCAGACCAGAGTTGTTTAACATAAATTGTTACCAACGTCTAACAATGTAACTATTTGGAAAGATGTAAAAGAAATATAAACACAGAGCGATCCACATACTATTTCAATCGAAAATAACATTTTACTGGATTAAAGTATATTGATTTCTTGTGCAGACTCCAAGCCTTGGCAGCAGAAGCGAGATGCAAACTGAAAGTGAGCATTAGCATAGTAATTTATTAGAAACGCTAGGTGAAATTTCTTGTCAAGAATTTGAACCATATCTTGACCTTGATTTGCTTCGACAAGTACTGGGTTCGATTTAATCAAATAGTACCGCCTCCCGAATGTGTGTTCTCGAGTTTGTGTACAAATTATATTTTCTATCGCCGCTAGATTCAGTGCACTGGTGTTGCTGGAGAGGAAATACTATAATGAAAACGAGTGAAAAGAGAAAATGGTGGTTTCTGTATCAAATCTTGTGTGTTCAAATCTAGTCGCTGACGCTGCAAAATGCTGCTAAATCATGCTTGCCAATCAGGTTTAGTCGTTTCCTTGATAACTTAACATTTGAAGTAGTATTTATTAGATCATCCTTCTGATTGGAGAATAAAATTGGTACAGTTCAGATATTTCATAGATACCGAGTATTGATTTTTCACAAACAAAACTTTATGTGTATAAGCTGGAAGGCCTTCGTCAGTCAAGACCGGCCATACATTGGCAGGTATATGAGCAAAGCTAGGCAACAATTTTCAGAAAATCTGAGTTTCGGATACATGCAAGCTTCCTCTTTCCCTGACCCTGGGGTTAAACCAAGGGAAAGGCCATCGACTCGGGAAGTACATCTTGGCACCTGTGCCATCACAGGCGTTGTTTTTAAATTGCAAAGACCGGAAACAAATACTGTAACACACGTTGCTCCAGCGTCGATGCCTTCAGTCAATCCATCGACCCATGTTTCACTGTTGCTATGAATTTTACCCACCTTCATTAATTCTTGGTCTAAGATTTCTGTCTATTTTAATATTCTAATATCGTTGATTTGCATCGAAAAAAAAGTCTTGGCCATTTATAAAACTTTTCATGGGAATTTCTATCGTTTCCGAAAGGAAGATATGAAAAGATGACCTCAGTTGTATTCTAACTCAGAGAGAAGAGATTCCAAAGAACTACTGCGAGTAATTTCATCCATCGCTTTAACGACTCTACCGTTTCACCACCTAATAAACAAGAAAAACAAATATTGATACGAGAAAACGCCTTCTACGCGTGTACCATCTACGCGTGTGCCATCTACGCGGAGAACATATAATGCACTACGTGTTATCGTACAAGAACTATCTACATTAGGTGTGAACAAGAACTGTTTAATCAAATTTAGATTCAATGATAATTCATGGCAACAGGATCAAGGAGTAAAATCCGAGTTTCATATTAATATCAAAGATAAAAACCTGCCCGCAGGTCCTGATCTTTTGTAAATGTGATAATCTATCTGACATGTTTCAGCTTTATGACAGCTTCTCAGTGAATCATAGATTTACTCGCTTATCGAAGATCTTAGAATAACAAAAGAAGTATGCAGACATTTCAGTGAAAATCATTCACAGATTCAAATCGAAGTTTGAAATAATGTTTACTTGGACATTCAATTATTCGGGCCACGACAAACATCATCAACGTCACTGAAAGCTCACTTTTATTCTTTTCCATTTGCAATGCTGTTATCCAATATTTCTGAAAACGAAGACAGATAATATCGCATCATACAAGAGCAAAGAACTAGTTGTTTGTTCATAAACAATATAAAACTGGTTTGGTTTGATCTGATGTTTAATAGTAGCTATTACATCAAATTGAATCTAAATTGAGAGTTTTAAAAATGGCCAAGATTTTTTTTTAGATGCAAATCAACGATGTTAGAATATTAAAATAGACGGAAATCTTAAAGCAGGAATTAATGAAGGTGTGTAAAATTCATAGCAACAGTGAAACATTATGAGCAACAGTTACTATTTACACTGTTCACTTTATTAATAGAATGTTTAGTTTCATATGATATATTTAAGTGAAATGTAAATACATAGTTACAAGGTAAATGCTAACGTTTGCTTAGAAATACTATATTTAAACATTATGCTGGTGTAGAGCTATTATTATTGTCATTTTCACCATTGATGTTCTTGTTATATTTGTTGTGTAATCTCTACTGCCACCATGAGATACAATGCTTATTCGCTTTATTAATTCATGTAGGATATTTAATACATGGTATTTCGTAACTGTTTACATAATATTTATTTTTAAAAAGGAAGCATAATAATGATAAACATATTGGTAGTTAAAATAATGTTGGCAAACATTCGTTTCAAATCACCTAGAAAATATTATTACATACCATCTTTATTTCTTGGGAAATATTTTAAAATTCCTTTCTTTTTCTACTAAAAACAAACGTTTGTTCGATAAAATGATCGTAAGTTATTATATATTTCATACATGCATAGATACACACTCCACACTCCTACAGGTCCACCCACACACATTTATATATATATGTATATATATATATATATATATTATATATATATATATATATATATATATATATATATATATATATATATATATATATACATATATATATAATACATAACTATATATATATTTCACTAGACATGCAGGCATACATGCCTATGTGCGCGCTCGTGTGTGTGTGTGTGTGTGTCTGTGTGTCTGTGTGTGTGTGGTGTGTGTGTGTGTGTATTGTTTATTAAAGTGTTTAGTTTAGATAGCATTAAAATGCTTATGAAAAGATTATAATTTCACCGATAAAAGGCTTCAAAAGATACATGCATGCATACATGTGTGCCGTATGCATGTGTGTGTGTAATTTATATATGTTTATGTGTATATGAATGTATGTATATATATATATGTATATATATATATATATATATTATATATATATTATATATATATATATATATATATATATATATATTTAGGCGTAGGATTGGGTGTGTGGTAAGTAGCTTGCTTACCAACCACATGGCTCCAGGTTCAGTCCCATTGCATGGTACCTTGGGCAAGTGTCTTCTACTATAGTTTCACGCCGACCAAAGCCTTGTGAGTGGATTTGGTAAACGGAAACTGAAAGAAGACCGTCGTATATATACATATGTGTGTGTGTGTGTGTGTGGGGGTGTGTATGTTTGAGTTTCTGTGTTTGTCCCCCAACATCGCTTGACAACCGATGCTGGTGTGTTTACGTCCCCGTAACTTAGCAGTTCGGCAAAGCAGACCGATACTAGGCTTACAAGGAATAAGTCCTGGGATCGATTTTCTCGATTAAAGACGGTGCTCCCGCATGTCCACAGTCAAAAGACTGAAACAAGTAAAAGAGTAAAAGAATAAAAGAGAATATGTATATATGTGTGTGAGAGAAAAAGAAAGAGAAGGAGAGAATGGGGGAGAGAGAATGTATGTATCAATACTAATAACATTGTATAAAGAACAGTTCTGTCTCTCTCCCTCGCTCTGTCATTTTCTGTCATATATATTTGTATGTATGTATGTATGTATGTCTTTATGTATGTATGCATGTATGTATGTATGTATGTATGTATGTATGTATGTATGTATGTATGTATGTATGTATGTATGCATGTATGTATTTTATGTATGTATATATGTATGTATATATGTATGTATGTATGTATGTATGTATGCATGTATGTATGTATATATGTATGTATGTATGTATGTATGTATGTATGTATGTATGTATTTATGCATGTATGTATGTATGTATGTATGTATGTATGTATGTATGTATGTATGTGTGCATGTACGTACGCATGTATGTATGTATTTACGTTTGTATGTATGAGGGTATGTATGTATATGCACACGAATATACATACATGTACATCACGCAGATAAATCCAAACATGGTGGCGATGCTGAAGAGAGTGTTGGATTTAAAACATACAGGACTTTTGTGTGTGGAGATCGGTGATTACCTGTCATAGAAACTTTCTGTTTGAAGTATCGTGTACGTATATATATGAGAAGTAAGTGAATGGCTGTATGTGTTTGTGCACATGTATATATGGTAATGAGAACGAGGGACGAAGGAGAGTGTGGGGGTCAGAGAAAGAACGAACGGGAAAGAGAGACGGAATGAAGGACGATTTCATATCAGAGCATAAGTAAATAAGACAGCGAGCGATTGAGTGATATTTGACTATTTGTTAGTGTGAGTGGAAGAATTGGGGGAATATAGACGAGGTAGCTTCATGAAAGGTAACTTGACCTTAGCTTGTGTAGCAGCTGATTCTACCTTGAAGAAACTTTACTGCAATAATTTAACGCAAATCTATATTGTTTTGGTATAGGGAGGGAATAGATTGGTAGACTTGTTAAAACGATGGAAAAAATGCCTTTCAGTGCTGTGGCTTTCCGATCTGAATACATTCAAATCCCGACGGTTTAATTTACTTCGTTTCACCTTTATAGGTTGTTAAAATATTCCACTAATCAAATACAGAGGACGATGTATAATTTTCCTACCAAAAATCTGTAGCTTTGTATCTTTGTTAGGAAGCAATCTTATGATGTGTGATACTTTGGCGTTGAAAACAGACCAAATAGAATCCGGTTTCTGGTTTCGTAACGTTCTAGGTTACATAAAGAAAAATCTGGTACTTTAAGATTCAAAGAGGTACTCTAAAAGATAAAAATTATTCGAGAAACTGTTGCACTAAATGTTTTACGGTATCCAGTATTCTGACTGCATAATAGAGGTTCAGAATCTGCTGAGACAGTCTTACTCTTCAAGGTTGATACATCATTAAATTGTTATCTCTAATTTAGGTAAAAGGCCGGCAATTGCAGTCAGTTGTAAGGTCTGATATTTCTTGATCAACCAGATACGAATGTGGTGACCCCGTTGATTTTTCTCGGCTATGATGTACTCCAGGCTACAATAAACAGTGTTTCATTTTGTTTAGGGCAGTAAGTTGTGATTTTCAGCAAACTCAGTGACAATATAGACACATCGGCCTGATTATATACATCGGTTTCTAATTTAGGTACAATTACAGCGGTTTTAAGGGGAGAGGCAAAGTCGATACCATAATCCCCAGAAATTTACTGATATTTGAATTTATCGACATTGGAGGAATAAGAGGAAACGTTGATCTCGCTCAATTTTAAGCTCAGAACATAACGAGCCGGCTCAATTAAATATATAGATGTTTTTGATCTAATTTTCATTCTTTGCCATGAAATTTGAATTCTTTGCAATCAAATTTGAATTCTTTGCAATTAAATTTGAATTTTTCAATTGGTGCTCAAGCCTTGAAAAAAAGAGAGAGAGTTAAACTACATCAGCCGTAATGGAATACATGTCTATCTTCACTCGTCCAGTGGAGCCCACCAATTGATATCTGGAAAGTTCGATGAAATAACTCATGAACACTGCGATATCTTCTACCAAAAGATGCTCCGTTACGTCGACCGGTCTGAACAAGGGGAGATAATAAACGAATGACTCTTTCTATTATTTCCCCTTGTTCAGACCGGTTCGGAACGGAGCATCTTTTGGTAGAAGCTATCGCAGTGATCATGAGTTATTTCATCGAACTTTCTAGATATCAATTGGTGGGTTCTACTGGACGAGTTAGATAAGATAGACATGTAATCCCTTACGGCTGATGTAGTTTAACTCTCTCTTTTTTTTCAAGGCTTGAGCACCAATTGAAAAATTCAAATTTGATCGCAAAGAATCCAAACTAGATCGAAAACATCTATAAATACCTTATAGGGGTTACTTTACTCGACGATGTTACTCGATATCAATATTTGTACCTAATTTCAAAATGAAAATTTATGTCATGTAATTAGTGAATATAATTTAGCAGGTTTTTTCAAACCTGAACGGCCTGAATTAATCAACATTTTGATCGTGTGGCACCAGTTTTAATGAATTACTTTCGTGTTATTTCCTCAAGGGTTAAGAGAAGATTTCAAACGCAGGTGTCAAAAAATAATTCATCAGTTGAAAAATTTTATTAAATCTAACTACAATTTTACTTAAAGTTACTCACATAAAATTGTTATTAATGGATTGCTTTTTTTTCCAAACGTCTTTGTTTGAATGTGCAGTTATCGATTATATTCGTGTTTGCTCACGAAGTGATTAAAAAATTTTTTTTTATTTTCTCATTTCCAAAATAGTCGCAGCAAAAAGAAATTCGGTAAAAGGTAAAATATATTTCAAGATTACTCCAAAGAAAAGTAATATTATATGCGTTGTTGAAATTGTGTGGTTAAGAACTTTACTTCACGGGGGTACAAAAATTTAAAAAAACATGTGGATAAAAATCACATTACACCCCCATGTTGTCTCTCATTTAGTCCCCCTTCACGGCTGCTACTTTGCCAAATTGTCCCCCCAACATCGCTTGACAACCGATGCTGGTGTATTTACGTCCCCGTAAGTTAGCGATTCGGCAAAAAGAGACCCATAGAATAAGTACTAGGCTTACAAAGAATAAGTCATGGGGTCTATTTGCTCGACTTAAAGGCGGTGCTCCAGCATGGCCACAGTCAAATGACTGAAGCAAATAAAAGAGTAAATGAATAAAATAGTAAATACTTCTATATTTGGTACAAAAAACAAGCTCCTCTAATTCATAATAATCAGCTTCTATATTTAAAGAAAGTAAACAGATTTTTGTTTTTGAAGATGGATGTTGGCCTCAATCACGATCTTATTTGAAAATAATTCAAGTTTCAAAATAAGTCTTAAGATGACAGTTTTAACGTATTGTGTAATTTCTATTTCCTTGAAACGTTTATATGTGGTAGATGCATCTCAACTTTATTCAATTCTTACTAGACATACTGAACAGATTTACGCATAATTTCTAAATAAACAAGTCCTCGGGATTGGTCTGTCGTTGTCAGAAATATATGTCGCTTTTACGTCGATCAAATAATATTTATTAAAATCCAAGTGTCTGTTTTACTGCTTTAATGGTTTACTAGTGCCAGCCATTGAACTGTCGAAGTGCGACGCAAAAACATATTAAAAGAAAATAAAGACAAAATATGCACATGAACACATGAATATTTCTTTGATTACACACATGATGGCGCGCACATCTGCACAGCCACACAGACACAATCATACACATCCGCACACACAGACATTTTAATGCAAATGCTACGTTAATGACAGTTAATCTTTTCGATCTAAAATTGGCGCTTTCGATCGATGTTTTAATATAATTTACATTAAAATAACAGCTGTTAATTTATATTCATAGAAAGGATATTTTTAACATGTTCTAAACAACCCTAAAAAAAAAATAGGCAGCGCTGTTATGATTCTCACACATAGCGAACAAGTCTGGTCAATTGGCGGTAATATATGTTAGTGTCACATGAAAATTACAGCTGTTTCTTTACATAAGAAATGCTTCATTAAAGTGTACGAAACAACACTGAAAAAACTTAACATAGCGATGCCGCTTCACATACAAAGTGAGCAGGTTGGATTAATCCAAGGAAACCTGTGCAGAGATCAACCAGCTAAGTTTCAAGGGTTATAATATTGCAATTAACTTGATAGGAGCGCTAATGGCTAAATTAGCGAAATGAGCACTTTCCTGAAATTTGATTAAAAACTGTTAGGGAAGGAACCGGTTTTATAGTTTTCGTCAAATTACTGGAAAACATTGCTTCGTGCCGAATTATTTCAATGCCATTCTGTTTGTCGACAGGTCATGAGTTGGTGTTTGATCAGTGGCGATGATCCATATCCTGGAATTATGTATTGGGACGAGCGTTTATTTTATTTTTTTAAAATTTAAACTTCCACGGAGAATGAAACCCGCTGGCAAAATGTTTTATGTTATTTAAAAGCGAATTTTTCTCTCTAAATGTGTCCATGAGTTGAGCGGTGACGAGCAAGCAAACCAGCGGAGATTGTGGCTCGTTGATTTTTGTTGTTGTCATGTAAAGCATGCGGGACCCATGCTCCGTACTTCTGAACTTTTCCCATCGAGTGAAGATGCTTCTCTATAGCAATGTAGGAGCTTTTCATTTTCTCTTCCAGCTCCCTTGCCGTTTGACGAGAATTTTCGTTCAAAAGTTAGTTTAATCGCTCTTCATTGAACTGAACTTGATGGTCAGAACGAGGTGTGTCTTTGAGGTTCAAATTTCCATTTTAAAGTTGGCATTCCATTCACGAGCGGTTCTTTCAGCTATGGCACCTTCTCCATACACATCACAAATTTCGCGAGCAGCTTTTGTAGCCTTAGAACTTTGATTAAAAGCAAAAAGAAGGAGGTGTCGAAAATACTCATTTTCCTTAACTTTTGACATTCCATTTTAATGATCTGAAAATAAACAATAAATAACTAAGATTAACTAGAAAAAAAACTAACAAAATAGATTCCAAAATTTAAAAACGTAATGAATTCCAAAATTTAAAAAAACCCGGCAGGAACGTAGTTGTCAACCCAATATGTTGATAATCTCTGGATATCATCTGTTGACGAAATTTTAAAATAATTGCATAGACACAAGCCGAGGACATCCACAGATCTGCAAGACTGGTGTATTAATTATCTATCTTGCAAGGCAGAAAGGCGAAGTTTACATCGGCGAGAGTTGAACTTAAAATGTTAATGATAACTCTAGTAATGATTATTATTTTCAAATCTTGGCACAAGCCCGGCAATTTTGGGTGGAGGGGATAAGTCGATTACATCAACCCCAGCGTTCAACTAGTACCCATTTTGATTTACTTCGAAAGGAAGGAAGCAAAATTTACCTCGGCGGAATTTGAACTCATGACGTAAAGACAGGCGATACGCCGCTAAGCATTTTGTCCGGTGTACTAGCGACTTTGCCTGCTCGTCGCCTTAATTCTAATAATAATTTACTCTTTTGAAGGCGGCGAGCTGGCAGAAATGTTACCACGCCGGGTGAAATGCGTAGCTGTATTTCGTCTGCCGTTACGTTCTGAGTTCAAATTCCGCCGTGGTCGACTTTGCCTTTCATCCTTTCGGGGTCGATAAATTAAGTACCACTTACGCACTGGGGTCGATGTAATCATCTTAATCCGTTTGTTTGTCCCCTCTGTGTTTAGCCCCTTTTGAGTAGTAAAGAAATTAGTGATTTACCCTTTTACTCTTCTACTTGTTTCAGTCATTTGACGGCGGCCATGCTGGAGCACCGCCTTTAGTCGAGCAAATCGACCCTAGGACTTATTCTTTGTAAGCCTAATACTTATTCTATCGGTCTCTTTTGCCGAACCGCTAAGTTCTGGGGACGTAAACACACCAGCATCGGTTATCAAGCGATGTTGGGGGGACAAACAAAAACACATAAACACACACACACACACACACACATATATATATATACACACATATATATATATATATATATATATATATATATATATATATATATATATATATATATATATATACATATATATACGACGGGTTTCTTACAGTATCCGTCTATCAAATCCACTCACAAGGCTTTGTTCGGCCCGAGGCTATAGTAGAAGACACTTGCCCAAGGTGCCACACAGTGGGACTGAACCCGGAACCATATGGTTGGTAAGCAAGCTACCTAGAATCTACCAATCCACCGTCTTCACTCCAACGGTGTAAGAAATACGAAAGCAAGGTCGTATATCTTGATGCATAACCTCAAGATATGTTGACAATAAATTAACTTCTGTAAATTATATCGCCTTGCTTTTAAATGCCGGTATCTTCTCACCTGCCTTGAATTAACCATATTAATAATTTGTATTGGCAACGTTGTTCTAACACATTCATTAATCTTTTAGTTTTATTTGAATGTATACATCAAATTTTTGTATTACGATCTTTACACGTAATAACTTAAAGTTATATGAAATTATATCAATGTTTTCGCCATCTGTTTACTTGCTGTAGCTCCACACAGAGTAGGCGTTTTATATTTCAATAAAGCAAATAGAGAATTCGAGTAGACACTTCTCACCGAACTGGGCTGTCAAGAATCGGATTTCAATTAAGATTAAAGCAACACATTTAAAGCTGGGCTTTAATAGGAAATGTAATGGAAGGATAAATTGACTCATTAAGATAAATGTTAAAAATCATGTCTTGGAGTAAGATTCTCAAGTAAAAAAATAATATTAAATAACACGATCATGCCTCGGGCATCAACAGTTACCAATATATTTGAAACCACTGAAGCGAAATGCACTTTATGTTAGAAATGAAATAAGAAAACTGTGGCAAAGAATAAGAAAAGCAATCTACGTTTAACTAGTTTGTAAATATTAACATTCCTGAGACGAACAATGGAGCAAATAATGGGATTCGAAAAGTCAATATCCGGAGCGTCCTAGATCCAGAAGACAAAGGTTTTCAAAGAATAAGAAGAGACAAAAACAAACATTTGAACAATTTTGAGTAAAATTCTTCGTTAACTTTCATGTTCGCTTTCTCTTTCTCTTTCTAGACAGCAGTGGAACGATGGATAGATAAAGGTATGACCTGGTGCAGTCGTTGCTTTGTGGTTATGAGATTTACATTATACCAAAGAGGCCTGGGTTCGATCTCACGATGCAATAGAATAAGCAAGTGTCTTCTACAGTAGCCTTCCGTTTGCTTGAAAGGCCAGTGAGATTAGCAGGAGTGAAACAGTATGGAAATTCGTATATATACATATATAGTGTGGACCAAGAGTCATGCACCAACATATTTGACATTTATTTATATTATGTTTTTTGTTTTCCTTCTTTCTCTTCTTCTTCTTCTTCTTCTTCTTCTTCTTCTTCTTCTTCTTCTTCTTTCTTCTTCTTCTTCTTCTTCTTATTATTATTATTATTATTATATTATTATTCAGTAGTTTTATTTTTATAGCGTGCTTTCACTTCACTACCGAGCGCAGCTCTGTGTGCCTTGGGTATGTGCTTATTATTATTATTATTATTATTATTATTATTATTATTATTATTATTATTCAGTAGTTTTATTTTTATAGCGTGCTTTCACTTCACTACCGAGCGCAGCTCTGTGTGCCTTGGGTATGTGCTTATTATTATTATTATTATTATTATTATTATTATTATTATTATTATTATTATTATTATCATAACCCTTATTATTATTATTTTCATTAAATTTGTCCATCGTGTAAAAGATCGGGTGTATTCATTATTATTTCATTGTATTCAATTTTAGAAGAAAATTGAAGTACGTCTTTTTCGAAGCGTATTGAAATGTTCGCCCACCCTGTGTAAACACGCACATACGTGCGCACGCAGTATGTATGAATGCATGTATGTATGTGTGTAAGTATGGATGCATTATCTGCATATAGAGAACTAGGGAAAAGCATAAAGGCAAAAGGCCTTACGATTTTACTCTATATTGAATACTTCATGGGTTAATACAACAGCCACGATGCATTCACCTTAATCTATTCATAAGAAAACCATTATGTCTTCCGTTTCGGATGACTTTCAGTCTGTCAACGTGTAACAGATGCCTTTATGCTACTATGATAAGAGTAGTACATCTTCGGAGCGCTAAGACGTTTGCATCGAACGAGCACTTTGAGACTCAATATATTTGTATTGTCTTCATTATTAATGTCTCGATTTCCTTCCAGATATTTTCCATACGAGAGATATTTATTGGTGTTTGTGTGATTATATATATATGGGTGTGAGTGTGTGCAAGTCTGTGTGTTTTATCTATGTTTGTTAGCTATTATGCAAGTGTGTGTTAGTGTGTGAGTGTGTGCGTGTTTATGTGTGTATAGAGTTAAACACACATGCGAATGTGCTGACAGAGACAAGCACGTATACACACACACGTACACACACACGCAGACACACGCACACACACACACGCACACACACACACACACACACACACACACACACACACACACACACATACATATATATATATATATATATATATATATGTATATATACACGCGCACAGATACCCGCACATACACACACAGACATATCTACGTATACGTATGTTTGCATATAGATGTGCATCTGTCTGCCTGTGTGTACATATATAATTCATATGTATGTGGTTTTATATCTATCTATCTATCTATCTATCTATCTATCTATCTATCTATATATATATATATATATATATATATACACACACACAAAGCGTAGACAGAATCGCATGCACATATGTTCACATATATATATATATATATATATATATATATATATATATATATATATATATATATATATATATATATATATATATATATATAATCAAAGCGTAGACACAGACTTACGTACATATGTTCACACACTTCGAAACATGTGTATGCGTTTTCTTGTCTTCTCCACTAAATTGAGGAAATAACGAAAAGACCAATTGTTTACTGTCTCCTCTTTGTATATTAAATTGTTTTTTCTTAACAGAAAATGTCTTTCTTTTGATATATTATGTATCATATTATACGTTATCGACTTAAGAACTTCTTATAAGTTGAAAGCAGAGAAGATATACATCAGTTTTCTTATCCTAATCTGTAGATTAAAGTATAGCATAATTAAAACGTTGAGAAATAGCTATAACAGAAACTTCAAAGGTATTTATCAGTTCACGGCATATTATCGCTATCCTGTGGCAATGCTATATGATTAAAAAAATATTAGATATTACACAACTCTATCAAAATCTGAAGCAATGTAGTTTAGCGTATTAAATACGGTTTTTCTGCGGAGATTTATACATCTATGGCAGTGTATCTATGTTTGGACAGAACTATGTATGCATACATATGTATATATTCATGCATATATACATATATACACTTGTATATAGGTATTCTTTTGTTCTTTCATTATTTTATTCGTTTCAGTCGTTTGACTGCGGCCATGCTGGAGGACCACCTTTAGTCGAGTAAATCGACTTATTCTTTGTAAGCTTAGTACTTTTTCTATCGGTACCCTTTTGCCGAACCGCTAAGTTACGGGTACGTAAATAAACCAGCATCGGTTGCCAAACGATGGGAGTGGGGGGACAAACACAGACACTAAAACACACACACACACACACACACACACACACATATATATATATATATATATATATATATATATGTATATATATGCAACGGTCTCCTTTCTTTAGGCTAGAATGGCTAACTAAATGCAAGCCGTACATAACATTCAAAAACAATATGAAGATAATATACGATAAACATTGTGGAGCTCCGTGGTTAAGTGATTAGGATTTTACAATCATTATCGCAAGGCTATGGTTTCAATTCTTGTGCTTGCGATTCGTTGTGTTCTTCACCAAATAACCTCATTTCGTGTTGCTCCAATCCACTCAACCGGCAAAAATCAGTAATCACCCGACGGACTTGGATCCAACCCAGGTATAGTGGGAGAATATTTATGCCACATAATCTGAGAAAGGGCCTTATGATCATATGACTCCGGAAGGACTTTAAGAGGGTTTTTTTTCATATTCTAAATACTAAGCACTGATAAATGCACCACGCAATAACGCAGATCGGAAAAGCGGGGGAGAAATTCCCCTCTAATACTGCCTTCAATTCTTGACAAAGGGCCACTAATTTGGGGAGAGGTGGTAAGTGGATTACATCGAACCCAGAACTCAGCTGCTTCTTATGTTATCGATCCCGAAAGGACGAAAGACAACGATGACCTCGGCAGCATTTGAATTCTTCAGTAGTATTCAGAACAAGATTGGGGCGGCGTGCTAGCAGAATCGTCAATGCACTGGAAAAATGTTTAGCAGCATTTCTTCCTTATAAAATAAGTATGAGTTGAGTGCTGGGAGCCTATGTAATGTACTTGGACCCTTTTCACAACTGCTGGTGTTCTGCCAAAATTTGGAACCAATTTTACGAATAACATTAGAATATTAACCAACTTCCAGCGATAAATATCAATAATACAGTAATACCTCATCGCGATTCACCTATCGCGGTTCACCTGTTGCGGTTCACATATCGCGGTTTATCATTTAAGCATTCCTCCGTGGTGTTGTTTTGCATTTATAATAAAATAAATGTATACAAATTATGAAAATAATAAAAGAAAATATACTGTAGAGTTCTGTTTTTACTTCGTGCATATTCACCTATTCCGTGGTGTTTTGGCATGGTAATAGTCGTGGGATTGCAGTATAGCCAAAATGAGAACAGGCAGAATCGTCAATATGCCGAACGAAATGCATCATTTCATCCGTCTTTACATTCTGAGCTCAATTCTGCCGATGTTGACTTTGCCTTTTATTTCTTTTAGGGTCGATAAACTAAGCACCAGTAGGAAACTGGGAGTCGACATGATCAACTTTCCACTGATCCGAAATTCCTGGCATTGTGCCAAAATTTGAAGCCAATATTAAAATTAATTTTCACACTACTCCAAGCGGTATCGTAAAATTTTTCTCTCTTTATTTCGTAAGTTCTGCTCGCGACAGGACTAGAGTTCACCAATTTAAATAATATTGGAACTTGTGATTTAGATAACATTATGCACGCGAGGAAAACTCTTCTATTTGACAAAGATTGTATCAGGGTTCAAAGATCCAATTCACAAGTTCATGTGGCTAACGTATCAAGAAATTACTAACATAAAGACATGTGATCTCATAGGTATACACGCACACAAACACACACAGGTACACAGAGAAATATATATTCTCATTACACTGAAAATGAAATTCCCAACAATAAATATGTGCTTACACAGAATTGATTGTTCGGCTGTAACCTAACACGCCAATAAATATAGATAAGAAAGATTTGAAGATACAGGTTTTGCATGAAAATAACTATTCCTACTGATCTTGGAATGGTCTGTTTCTTTGACATTGTCCTCAAGCAAACGAAAGGAGAGAGGAGAGAGAGAGAGAGAGAGAGAGAGAGAGAGAGAGAGAGAGAAACAAATTAGCAAAACGCAAGAAAAACTCACGTATGTTCATATTGCTGATCATCGCTATCAATCCGTAGATTTTTTTTTGAAATACCTAATTAATAATATCAGTGGAGGAATATCTAACAGGTAATTGACTACGAAATTGTCAGCAATAAAGCATTAGAAGTTAATCGACCCAATGATAAGATCACATGCCGCCCCAATGTCTGCAATCCAGCAGTAAGATAGTTAAGTTTGATAAAGGCGGATAGCTAACAGAACGGTTAGCACGGCGGGTACAAAGCTTAGCGGCATTTCGTCCGTCTTTGCGTTCTGAGTTCAAATTCAACTCCTGTCGAGTTTGCTTTTCGTTCTCTCGATAAAATAAGTATCAGTTGAGTACAGCAGGGTCTATCTTATCAACATATACTCCTATTTCGAAATTGCTGTCCGTGTGTGTAGGAGTGGCTGTCATAGGTGTAGGAGTGGATGTGTGGTAAGTAGTTTGCTTACCAACCGCATGGTTCCGGGTTCAGTCCCACTGCGTGGCACCTTGGGCAAGTGTCTTCTACTATAGTCTCGGGCCGATCAAATCCTTGTGAGTGGATTTGGTAGACGGAAACTGAAAGAAGCCCGTCGTATATATGTATATATGTGTATATGTATGTGTGCGTATACGTTTGTGTCTGTGCTTGTCCCCCCAACATCGCTTGACAACCGATGCTGGTGTGTTTACGTTCCCGTAACTTAGCGGCTCGGCAAAAGAGACCGATAGAATAAGTACCAGGCTTACAAAAATAAGTCCTGTGGTCGATTTGCTCGACTAAAGGCGGTGCTCCAGCATGGTCACAGTCAAATGACTGAAACAAGTAAAAGAGTGCCAAAATTTGACACCATTATTATTTGGCAAATACGACACTTCTCTTTAATAGTTATGTCTGATAATACTAAAATCTTTCTCGACTTAGTAAATACAAATTTGCCATCAACTAAATGCCGATACGTATCTGATAGGAACAACGTCAAGTTGATTTACAGCTGAACTGACGCTATTAAAACGTCAAACCTCATATGGATAGTTATAAAAGCATGAGTAATTAGTCAGTCATGTAACGTTGAAGCGATGATGAATAATTGACACCCACGAAACAGCACCGAATAATTCTACGAGAATACTGTATAGGTGGCAGGTAACTTTAAGCAGCAAATACGGAGATACAACTATAGAAATATATTAAATATACTCTGCTTCTGCAGAGTTACTTTCGTAGGCGCACCCTTTAAACGTAAATAGCTATGAACGAATAAATGGAAATTTCTTTTAAAGTACTTTTGTATCCTCATAATACTGGCGCCGTACATATGCAAATGTCGACACGTTCTGCGCCTAGGAAACGATTGTTGAACAGAACCGACACCATATTAACTACTTACATCTCCAACTAAATATGCTGAGAGTTTCTTTCTATTGTTTCAACACCCACTCTTATAGGTATGTGTGCATATATATACACACTCACACATATATATATACATACACACACACATATATATACACTCAACCAATCATTCGATTCAACCATTCAAGTAACCATGTATGCGCACAGAGACACAAGTAAACACATGCATATATTTATGTGTATGTGTGTGTACCTATATATAATGTATATATATATACTTATATATACATATATTTATATACATATATATACACATATATATATATACATATATTTATATACATATATATACATACACACATATATATATACATGTATACTTTTATATATATAATATATAAGTATATATATATATTATAAGTATATATGTATATATATATATATATGTATATACAAGTATATATATATATATACATATATACTTATATATATATAAGTATATATATATATATACATATATATACTTATATAAGTATATATATACATAAGTATATATAAGTATATACATATATATACTATATATATATACTTATATATATATACTTATATATAGGTACACACACACACACACATATATATATGCATGTGTTTGCTTGTGTCTGTGTGCGCATACATGGTTACTTGAATGGTTGAATCGAATGTTTGGTTGAGTGAAGAACGTCTGAAATGTCAAACAAAAACATTCACCTTGTAGCTTTGTAAAGTTTTTCAATTACATTGACGCAACAGCTCCGCATGTAATGATAACAGATAAAGGAATCTGCCAACGCTCTCTGACTTAGGATATGCATTGATATACATACACACACACACACACACACACACACACACACACACACACACACATATATATATATATATATGTATATATGCACATTGATAGACGGATTCACACACACACTGTAAGCTGTAACTGTACGTATGATTACACGCTTATGTGTATACATGTATGTGTATATGTTTATGTGTATATATGTATATGTACATTATAAATATATATATATGTATATATGCATGTATATATATATATATATATATATATATATATATATTTATATATATATATATATATAGAGAGAGACAGAGACAGAGACAGACAGACAGACAGATACATAAGTATAGCTATAACCAATATGTATTCATACACTTAATATGTTATATCATATGTATACATGTACACACACATATACATACACACATATATATATATATATACACACACACAAGCACGCACACACACACACACACACACACGCATATATGTATGTATATATATACATAGGATTTACATGAACAAACGATAATAGCTGACTGGTGGACGAGCACGCATTGACATGTGTAATCACACCAGCCTACGTGCGAAAGCACATTGATGTGTGTCCCATGTGCCTGGGTGTATGTTAGTCCCTATGTGGGTGGGATGTGATATTATTTTGTTCCTGCATGTATGAATATAGCCAAAATATGATATTCTATGTGAATAAATGCCTACATACCTACATATATATATATATATATATATATATATATATATATATATATATATTTATATATATATATATATAATATATATATATATATATATATATATATATATATATTTATATATATATATATATTTGTATATATATATATATGTATATTTGTATATATATATATATGTATATTTGTATATATATATATATATATATAATATATATATATATACATATATATATATATATACATATATATATATACATATATATATATATATACATACGAACATAATACCAACATAGATACACATACACGCATTTATATATATATATATATATATATTTACACAAACTCACTCACACACACGTGTATATTCATTCATACAGTTTTGCCCACGCGTAGTAGTTGACTTTTTCAGTGTTATTGCGTGTTGAAGCTTACGTCATTGTTCCTCTGTATACGAGATATCTCACATTGTTATAGGTTGTTCAACCCAGCAGCGTACTATCACAATATCAGTTTCAATGCCTTTACATTTCATATATTTTTATTTAAATTCTATACCGTCCTTTATATCCTACTAAAAATGTGCTGAAGCTGTCGCTTTTGTTACTGTAATGGAATATTTAAATATGGTTTCTCTATAATATTGATTGTTTGTGTAAAATTTTTGATTATATTTAATGCGTAATGTTCGTCGCAAATCTGCGTGATGCCGTTAACCAAAGTAGATATCGGAGGTGTCCAGGTAAAAATTGTGTTTGTTCATTTAACACTGATTTAATACATACATTTCCAAACGTAATTTTATGAGCGGAAGCAGTATTAAGTCTTCGGGCAGAAAGAAATATTTTTTACGACGGATATCGTTGCACATATGCATAAAAACACAAACACACACACTCACACACATAAGTGTATACGTATGTATTTATATCTGTTGTTTATGTATATAGGTGAGGGAGTAGCTGTGTGGTATGTAGGTTCCGGGTTCAATTCCACTGCCAGGCACCTTGGGCGAGTGTGTTCTATTATAACCTCGGACCGACCAAAGCCTTGTGAGTGGATTTTGAAGACGGAAACTGAAAGAAGCCATTTTTATATATATGTATGTGTGTGTATGTAAGAGTGTGTATATGTATTTGTGTGCGTGTCTGATCTTGTCCCCTCCACCATCACTTGACAACCGATATTCGTCTGATTACGTCCCCGTAACTTAGCAGTTCGGCAAAAGTGACGATAGTATAAGTACTAGGTTTACAGAGAATAGGCTCTGGGTTCGATGTTTTCGACTAAAGGCCGTGCTCTAGCATGGCCACAGTCAAATGACTGAAACAAGTAAAGGAATAAATGAATATACATATATACGCATATGTATATTTAATATAGTATGTGTAATTATTACACATACTATTACACTGTAATAACTGAATAACGTATACTTCAAAGCTTCTCTTCCGTTATCGGCTACCATATGTTACTCTACAGCAAGATATTTTCCAAAGTTTGATAAACATGTGGAACTCCAATGCTGTATAGAATTAATATAAGAATTATAAATCACGAAGATGAAAAATAACAGGCTTTAATAACAAATCATAACGTATATTTCTGCACCGGACGCCAGCTTTAAAATGCTCAGTTTACATTTATAAATCATTACATGAGATTAGTTAAGGCGCCGATCTGGCAGAATTGTTAGCACGCTGGACGAGATGCTCAGCGATATTTCGCCCGTTGCTACGTTCTGAGTTCAAATTCCGCCGAGGTCGACTCTGCCTTTCATCCTTTCAGGGTCGATTAAATAAGTACCAGTTACGCACTGGGGTCGATGTTTGTCTGTCCTTGCTTGTCTCCTTTGTGTTTAGCCCCTTGTGAGTAGTAAACAAATAGGTATTTGTTGCTAGGTTCTGATTCAAATACCACCGAGCCCTAGACATCTACTTGGAATTATTTATATTCTTTATGCTTTCTGGGCTTTTGGCTTCAAGTGACCTCAATAAGCTCCACTGACCATTACCTGATAAACCCCTATATTTTCTATATTTTTTATATATTTTTAATTACATACTTTGCTTTCTAAACACACTTGCTCTGTCAGTGAGAGTGGTTGTACGGTGCTTGGACAACTCATTACAGTTAACGGGGAAAGAGATTGGAAAATGGTGTTTTGAAGTAGTTCTTAGCATTTGGTACTGGGTTCAGCACAGCATGTAAAATATATAAGCCGGGCCTCCCCGAATTGGTATTTGATTTGGTTATTAGTTCAGAATACAGAATACATCACACACAGGGCATCTTCTGACACTGCTAAGCAATGGCGAATTTTCTCTGAGTTAATCTTTAGCTTTTTTTAACTACCGATATGTATTTATTAAATCTATTTCTAAAATATATACTCATTTTAGCTACCCTTTCTAGCCTAAACCTAAATTTTTCTTTATATTGCGTGGCATCACATGTTTTCAAATTTTTACGATCGTTTCAATTCACACATAAACGGCAATTCTGCTATCTAGATACATCAGTTTCTCTTACATTATACTTTTGATATATTAAAATATCACATTGCATATGTCCATACGAACGCTATATATCTTCCCACGTTCCAGATACATATATTCTTCATAACTATACTTGATACTGGATTCTGTATAACCATATTTGATTAATGATACCGCCTTCTAGCTATTATAACTATAATATTAATTTGATTGTCTCTGAAAATTCTCTATTTTGACGAGTATACTGACTTCTTATACTCAGACTCCACACATTGCACCTTTTATTTTGAGAGAATAAATTTAACTATCTTTCTGAGAATTTATAACTATTTCCTAGATTTTGGGGATAAACGCTTTCCTTTAACCTTCCTTCAAACATCTTATTACCGTTATTTGATTAACGTTGAAGCTTTCATATTGTTGCAATTATCGCAGGATTATAATCGTCATGAACAAATTTTTCATAATCATTTCGACAATCATTCAAACAGCAATTTTAACACGTCATTGCAGGTCATCCGCTTAGTTGATCATAATCGACTTATACAAATTATATTTAAGCTTTAACATTTGCTACATATAGCAATTTCCATAATCATTTTGATGCACATGCAAGCAAAAATAAATTGACTTGTTATTTCGAGTCATACCTATTTCTTTACTACCCACAAGGAGCTAAACACAGAGAGGGCAAACAAGGACAGACAAAAGGATTAAGTCGATTATATGGACCCTAGTGCGTAACTGGTACTTAATTTATCGACCTCGAAAGGATGAAAGGCAAAGTCGACTTCGGCGGAATTTGAGCTTAGAGCGTAACGGCAGACGAAAAACCGCTAAGCATTTCGTCCGGTGTGCTAATGATTCTGCCAGCACGCCGCCTTATTTCGTGTCATACCGTTAGGTGATTGCACGGTGTCACATGATTTCTATCCGGGGTACCAAGTGTTATTTCCTATTTGTTTGATAAATAATCTTACTCGTTTACTCTTTCAATTGTTTCAGTCATTTGACTGTGGCCATGCTGGAGCACCGCCTTTAGTCGATCAAATCGCCCCCAGGACTTATTCTTTGTAAGCCTAGTACTTTTTCTATCGGTCTCTTTTGCCGAACCGCTAAGTTACAGTGACGTAAACACAGACACACAAACATATACACACACACACACACACACACACATATTATATATATATATATATATATATATATACATATATACGACGGGCTTCTTTTAGTTTCCGTCTACCAAATCTACTCACAAGGCTTTGGTCGGTCCGAGGCTATAGTAGAAGACACCTACCCAAAGTACCACGCAGTGGGACTGAACCCGGAACCATGTGGTTGGTAAGCAAGCTACTTACCGCACCTAATATTTCTTTCAAACTTTGATTTTATTACATTTATTCAAACCCCAATGATCCTCTCTCAACAAATGGCTATGATGTTCCCCCACTACTCCTGCTCATGATCAGATATACAAATATTGTCAGCCACTAAGGGGCATGCTGAAGTGGTTAACGTCAAACAGCTGACAAATAAATCTGTGGCGTTGAGCAGAAGATTTACTACAATGATATTTTCGCTTCCGAAATGTAGGTCAGTTTCAAAACATTGCTGCACAGGTCACAAAAGCAGTTTGAAAAGAATTGTAGTAATTTCCTACGACTGTTACATAGAAACAAATAAAAAAATAATATTTACTGAGCAAAGAATAAAAAAGAATAAAATTTTGTTACACAATGTTATAATCGCCAATAATTATTATAACTATTTTGTTTCCATATACGAAGCTTTTACAGTGACGTTGCTTAAACATGCAATCAACAATGTCAACTCGTTGTTACTGGTTAACAGGCGACTTGTACAACTTGTTACGATTCCTTTAACAGACATGCAAGCAACAATTCTAACCTGTCATTACAAATCTTCCGCTCAGGAGGTTTTGATATAAATAGATTCAACGCTATCTAGGATTTCTTATATTATTTTATATATTTTATTTTTCAAATGCTAGAAAAGAACCTTTTCAGTAAAACGGTTAGATGCATATGTATATGTGTATATATAATATATATATATATATATATATTATATATATATATATAATCAAAATAAGCAACAAGGATATCCAAGGTAGTGTAGTACAATCTTTTCATGCTACTTATGAAGTAGCATGAAACGATTGTGCTACACTACCTTTGGATATCATTGTTGCTTATTTTGATTATAATCACCCCATTTGATTTATATGGATAATACCATACCAAATTCTGGTGCCTTTAACTTAAGTACCATATTCATCTGAATCTATATATATATATATATATATGTATGTATGTGTGTGTGTATACACATGTAGATATGCATGTATATGTGCATGTGGATATTAGGTACCTACAAGTATTATATTTTGAAGTAGATACAATTAAAGAGGATTCTAGTCAAATTATCAGGAACTTATATCGGAGGTTTCATTAACCTCAGTTCACTGTGAATACCATATGAAGCAGATTGGGAAATCAGGTAGGTATCTCATGAACCATGCATCTAGACTGAAGATGGACTTTCAACAATTCGCTAATCAGGAATAAACAAACAAATTTTGTTAATCCAATTCTGACAGCCTCTTACACGCGGATAATCTATGCCAACAATACATGTATGCCAACAAGCGGTGGCTATCGGCAAAAGATTGATTTAGCTACAACACCCAAGTTCGATCTATATTCAAAGTTTTTTTTTTTTGTTGGTGGGGGGATACACTAGGTATTGTTCTCTTCGAATTACTGGAACAATGGAAAACATCATTGCTGAAATTTATGGTCAAAAACGTGAATGTGTCAGTCAAGCATTGCTCAAAAACAAACAGCTGTGGTAAAGAAGTCGTTACGCAATATAATGCGAGGTCCTACTTCATCGTCCCTGCTCACCAGAATTAACACCAACAGATTTTCACTTATTCAGATCACTTGAAGAATTTACCAGAAGAAAACAATGGAGAATCAAGTATGCGGTCGACACTCCAAACATTTGTTCTAAAGCATTTGATTTTTTTTTTTTTTTTTGACGGAGGAATCAGAAAAGTTGTATCAAGGTGAGAAAATGTTATCGCTAACGATGGTGATTATATTTTGAGTGAAGGAAAATATTTAAGTAACGTTTTAATCCGATTTGAACTCATTACATCATATGACATAAATTTTTGTTATCATGGATGTGCGTCTTTGTGCGAGTGTCTCTGTGCGTGTGTGTCTCTATGTGAGTGTGTCTGTATGCGAGCGTGTCTCTGCGACTGTGTCTGTATGCGAGTGTGTCTATGTTCGCTCAGATCTTTAAATGTTGGGTATATGTCATGCGACTTAATTTTAAATCTGACGATATACACATACTCATAAATATCTTTATCTGCATCCACATCTATGTACTCGTGTGTGCGTGTGTTTGTGCAAAGGCTGTACAACTGACATTCATCGCAACAAAAGAACCAAGAATGCCAGTTCAGGTAAGTAAATAACTAGAGATACTAATGCATATATATATATGTATATATATGTTGATGTTTTTACCATAGAAACATCTTTTAATCATTCAGTTGCTACATAACCTATACAAAACTTTTCAGACATCAATATCCTCGTGAACAAAGAATATAACATCTTGTACTGTCAAGAATTGTAAACATGTTTATATTGTAGATGTGACACTAAAGCCTAAACAATAATTCTACCAATATATTGATGTATCTCTCTCCTTCGCATATCCTCTCTCACCTTCTGCCTCTCTCTCTTTCTCACTCTCCTCCTGTCTACCTATCTATATATATATATATATATGTGGTGTGTGTGTATACAATACAAACAGACATACACACAACACATATATACATACATACATATATATATATATATATATATATATATATATATATATATATAGAGAGAGAGAGAGGAGATGAGAGTTTACGGAAAAAAACAAAAGACGAAGGCAGGTGGTGTATAAAAAAAAGAGATGTATTAGTATAACGCTCAGGAATAAAAAAAATATTTTACGTTTCGAGCCTACGCTCTTCTACAGAAAGTGACAGAAAAAAACAAGGAGAGTAACAAGGAGAAAAAAGTGTGTAGTGTCTAACGATCTATCATGGCGACTGCCAGACAGAAGGATCACACATATATACTATATATATATATATATATATATATATATAATATATATATATCAATAACATCCTGGTGTGTCGCTCCCATATGTCTTTTATAATTGTTTCTTCTTCACTCACAAAGCCAGCAATTTTGTAGGGGTGCGGTAAATCGTTACCACCGACGCCAGGACTTGGTGGTTAGAGACTTTCTCGTCCCAGAAAGAATAAAATTCAAGGGTGAATACAGCAGTATGGGAACTCATAACCTAAAGAGTTGTAAGAAATTCCGTAAGGTTTGGCCTGAAACTCTAACCATTCTGTCAGCTCACCGAACTGTCTTTCACAATAACATTAAATGCTTAAAGCTAAATTACTGGTGTTGTTTACTCCAACTTAACCCTGATTGAGTACATCTGGGATTACCAATTGCCTTCCTAATGTTTCTTGTTTTTGTTTTTTTTGTTAACGGTTCTTTTTGACAGAGATGTCCCTCGAGTTTCCCAGGCAGTGAGATATAGACCCTTCTCTATTTGACCGCTTCTGGTTAAAACTCTTTAGGATTATTTGTAGTTTATTATATAAACCCTCTCTTAGACACCCACACTCATATATGCATGTGTGTATGTATGTGCGTGTATATATATATATATAATACGGGAAGCTTTATGAAAATAGACAAAACGAAGGCAGGTTTACGGAAATAAACAAAAAGACGAAGGCAGGTAGAATACAAACAAACAATTGTATTAGTATGGCGCTCAGGAAATTTAATAAATATATATATATATATATATATATATATAGTGTTGTGTGTGTGTGGTGTGTGTGTGTGTTGTGTGTGGTATTTGTGTGTTGTGTATGTGTGTGTGTGTGTGTGTGTGTGCATTTGTGTGTATTTACGAGTTAGATTTCGCCAAAGACTTTGATATTTAGATTCAGCATTTCTAAATTGTATAATTAGTCATCGAGATTAGTTTATGAATAAAGCGCATTTGACGTAAGGCTTCTTTGAAAATATAGAGCGATTGCTTTAGTGCTATTGAAAGAAACCATGTTTTGTATATTCCATTTCGAAGATTAGTCCTCTTCTTCCTTTCAGAAGACGTATGTATTGGTGGTTGTATATGGAAGCTAGTTTCACTTAATGTAATTTTAAGCTTGTCATTATCAGGCTTTCCAAGTTATTATTTAGTGTGTAGTTTAGCAGAGAGTTTGTTGACCGCACAAAAACGCTTATTGGGATTAATTATACACATTGAAGCTTATCAAGGTGTACGTAGGGAGGAATCTTGCCAACACATATCACAGTTGAGTGTTTTGTTAGCAAACTGCCAACTCAGGAAACGAAGCACATATTTGATTGCGTACATAATTACACACTTATACACACAGACACACACACACGCATATACATATACAGGGGGCTTCAAACAAATTGATATCATATCAGACGTAAATATCACAGAAACTACAGGCGCAGGAGTGGCTGTGTGGTAAGTAGCTTGCTTACCAACCACATGGTTGCGGGTTCAGTCCCAACTGCGTGGAATCTTGGGCAAGTGTCTTCTGCTATAGCCCCGGGCCGACCAATGCATTGTGAGTGGATTTGGTAGACGGAAACTGAAAGAAGCCTGTCGTATATATGTATGTATATATATATATATATATGTGTGTGTGTATGTGTGTATGTGTGTGTGTGTGTGTGTGTTTGTGTGTCTGTGTTTGTCCCCCTAGCATTGCTTGACAACCGATGCTGGTGTGTTTACGTCCCCGTCACTTAGCAGTTCGGCAAAATAGACCGATAGAATAAGTACTGGGCTTACAAAAGAATAAGTCCCGAGGTCGATTTGCTCGACTAAAGGCGGTGCTCCAGCATGGCCGCAGTCAAATGACTGAAACAAGCAAAAGAGTAAAAGAGAGAGAGTCAAAGCAAATGAAACTAAACAGGCTTAATTTTCAGTAACATAAGATTTATTCTTCCAAATGTGAATGAGAAATTCAAAGGTTTGAAGATTCCATGAACGATTTCGCATCGCCGGTCACATTTCCCTGAAAGAAAAACGGGCCATGAAGAAGCTTCTTGGAGATGGCGCAGAACGCATTCGCTTTTGGTGACTCCCTCTCAAGCTCAACTGTGGTATGGAGATTTTCATCACCCCAAATGCGAACATTATGCTTATTGACTTTGCCATTCGGGTGAAATGTAGCCTCATCACTGAAAACAAGACTTTCCTTGAACTGGGCTTCTTCAAGTTTCTTTTGGATATCAACACAGAATTGTTTGCACTATCGCTTGTTATCTCTTGTTATGGCCTTAACGAACTGCAGCTTATAGGATTTCATTAGTAGGCGTTTCCTGGGGACGCGCCAAACCGTTGACGGAGCAATCTGGGTTTCCAGTCTTGTTCTTATCCAATATTAGTGGTCATCCAGATCCTTTTGCCCTGCAGAGACAGCATTCTTCTTTGAAATTTTTTGTGCCATGTACAAATCCGCATTGCCATTGGTTAATTTTTAGAGAACTCTCTCACAAATGCACGCTGCAGAGTCTTGTTCGACTGTGTTCAAGCATACTCCAACACACAAAACGCCATTTCTCTTCCAGTGAATGCCATTTCTCTACCTTGAAAACATAAACATATCAAACATTAAACATAAAATTTCGACCCGTTTCTACACATTCTGTTAAAATTCGAAATAATTTCGTTGTACTAAGCACTCTTTTAGTACTCTTGTTTTTCGCTCGAACGGACTTTAGTGCGATTTTTTTAACCCAAAGACATCCCTTCTAGGTACTTAACACTGCACAGCTGCATCCGATATATTGTGAGTACAGAAATCGA
Source organism: Octopus sinensis (assembly GCF_006345805.1). Classification (NCBI taxonomy): domain Eukaryota; kingdom Metazoa; phylum Mollusca; class Cephalopoda; order Octopoda; family Octopodidae; genus Octopus; species Octopus sinensis. The sequence continues at coordinate 320,549 of NC_043007.1, read as the reverse complement.
ACCCCTACCCCATTCTAGCGATGGGACCAACACACAGTAACTCGAACAACTACCATTACGGTATCTTACGGGTTCGGTGAGAATTCAAAGCGGAACTAACACACCGTCTCTTACGAACCTCTCAACGACCCTTACCCTTTTCTTCATTAGCCACAAGGGCTCAAAATAGAGGGAGACAAACAAGGACAGACAACACAAAACGTGGGGTACATAAAATATATAATGAAAATGTATGTGACAATAAATCGAATGAAAAGAAATGCAATGGCTTACGAGCCTCAACGACCCTTACCGATCTGTCTCAACCAATACGATACTTTTTATAAGAGTTCGCCTAGTCCACCCTTCCAATCCCAGAGGGGTGTCAATGACTCTCGCCACAACAATTTGCCAAATATTCTGACATTACAAGTGGTAGGAAACGTATACTCTTAAAGTCGCCCATCACATGACAGGTAAAACTCTAGTGTATGCGTGTGTGTGTACGTGTGTGCGTGCGTGCGTGCGTGCTTGCGTGTGTGTGCATTACGTAATTAATATATAACACAAGGATGGACATTTACATCCAGCACTCTGTCTCCTGACTGCAACGGATATAGTTTAATCCGATTAACAGCCACCATTAGTCAGCCATCGTACGTATCCATCTTACACACGAAACGTCTGTATGTGTCTGTAATACGATTCGCTATGTATCACAAAATTTGTTAAGTACGTAATTACTATTTTGGTATGGAATTCAATCATTATCTCATAATGAGTTCGTAAGTTAATGTAATATACTTAGATAAAGTTCTTATTGTTTCTGCCTTAAAACCATCAAGTAATTTTGAATTGCAACTAATATATTAATCTTCGGTTATTCTATGTAATCCTGGCATAGACTATTAGTCTTGTATAAAGACGTTCGCGCGGTTGTTCCAGACGCATTTGACTTCAACATTTATTTATATTCCAATCCAAAAAGAACAATCTATGAACGTTATCTAGAATAAGGACGGCGTTGCTATTATTTTCGGCGTTTTGGTTTTGTCGAATGAAAAATGAATTCCTTAAAATAACGATGCAAGGCATTAATTAATCTAAAATCAAGAAGAGCATAATTAAAACAAATAAATATTCTTCATCATGACAACGAGACTGAATTAGACGGTCAGATCGTACCATTTAGAGTGGACAGGAGAAGTTTCCAAATTATTTCTGAAAAGAGAGAAAAAAGGATATGCAAATTCGACAATATACATAATGCAAATGGCATGAAGTATTCATAATATTCTAAATATTTCAAATCGTTAAAATTTGGAATATGTAGTTTTCAAACGTTATGTCTTTATGCAAGCGCTATAAAGGAAAAATAATCAATTTTATTTTAATATTGGTTGGGAATATAAAAGTAATCTAATTGGAAAATAAAACAAATACAGAACAATAATAGGTTTTACTCAGATTAATATTGCACATGAAATTATAAAGATCAATTGAAACATGAAATATTAATACGGTCGACTTATTCAGTGATATGAAAAACATTAGCTTTTAATTTCATTGAATATTCATTTAACTAAGCATTACCTGAACTTTCTAAATTTGAATTATAACTATTTTCGAAATGAATTCCCAAATTGTTAGCTCTGCTTAATTTTTTTTCCCCCTCTAACAACGTATGAGTGCCTCACCTAACTATTACGTGCAGCACCGTTGAAAATTTCGTGAGAAAACTTTCATTACGATATTGATATTTTCGTTAGATTTGTATCTCACATAAAATGTCGTCCGTTATTGCGTACCGTTCGTCGTATTCAACGTTGTTAACGTACACATAGAGAAAAGCTTGGTCTCAGCCATATCAATTCATATTCATTTATTCACGTCTATTTCCATACAATGATTGAGTACAATTCAAAAATAGAAATGAAAGCAACTAATAGCGACATGACAAGTATTTCTACTTATATCATGATCACTCATATGATTCATACTTTCACCTACTGTAATAGCGTATTTCACTAAATTTATCACTTTTTATATAATTTCATAGTATTCACCAAATTGAAATGTTGTGCTGCTGTAGATATAACAGTTATTAAGAGGGGCAGAACATTTATGATTTAAATCGATTATCGTAATGTTTATAGTCATTTCCCTATCTAACTTTCCAAATATTTCATAGCCTTCGTTGGTCGTACTGGAATGATTTCAATTCTAAGCATAATATAGCATTGAAAATAATCATAAGTGTCTCAGAAATATAAATACATTCAAGAAAACACCGAAAATATTTAATTTATTTTGTAAATATTTCCATCAGAAAATTTGCGTAAGAGAATCTAAATCTCTAATAAAAGCCATTTTTATTCCAATTAAATACTAGACTGGTTTTCAAGAGGTCGTTTTGTGGCCTTCGTCGGTCGAGGAAGATGCATCGAAACATGTATGTGGAGAATTAAATAAGAATTTTGGAAAAAATTGGCAGTTAATCTATGCATGCCAATCTTATATCTCCACACCGCCAAAATTTATCCAAGACAAAATCCTCCAAATTGAGCGGGAACACAAACATAGAAGAAATACCCTTTTCTGCTTTAGGCACAATGCCAGAAACTTTGGGGGAGGGGCACCAGTCGATTACATCGACCCCAGTGCGTACTGGTACCTAATTTATCGACCCCGAAAGGATGAAAGGCAAAGACGACTTCGGCGGAATTTGAAAACAGAACGTAAAGACAGACGAAATATCGCTAAACGTTTCGCCCGGCAGGCTAACGTTTATATATATATTAGATCGTTAGCCACTACACACATCTTTTGTCTCCTTGTTTCTCTCCTTGTTTCTCTCCTTGTTTTCTGTGTCCCTTTCTATAGAAGAGCGTAGACTCGAAACGTGAAATACATTTTCTATTCCTGAGCGTTATACTAATACATCTGTTTGTTTTGTACATCACCTGTCTTCGTCTTTTGCTTTTTTCCGTAAACTCTCCCTATATAATATATAAAATATATATATATATTTTGTACATATACGTGTATATATATATACATATATATATGTATATATGTATATATGTGTATATATGTGTATATAAATGTATATATAT
>NC_043007.1:313801-317354 GCF_006345805.1 Octopus sinensis | reverse complement strand
TGAGTAGAGAGAAGAGAGAGAGAGAGAGAGAGAGAGAGGGGGGCAGATCAAGTAAAAATGAGAGAGAGAGGGAGACAAAAAGAGAGTGTACCAAATATATATATATACACTCGCCAAAAATAGTTTCAGAAAAGTTGATGACAGTTCTATTCCTTCATTAATTTACTTTTAACAAAATTGTATAAAATTATCTTACTTTTTACAGCTCATGTAGAATTATTTTCTCTTTCGAAACATGTAGGCGTTATATATCTTTCTACAATTTGAATAATTTTAATACGCAATTTATACAAATTATTAAACATTGTCGGTAAAATAAGTTTAAGAGCGTACCAACATTATTTTGTTTAAATTGAAAATTTATGGCACAAATGATCAAAGAACCAAAGTTCATTATTAGTATTTAGTTCCATAACCATTATTTTCAATTATAGCTTTAAAACGATTGGAGATGGAGTTTGACAGATGAGCACAAAAATAACTTGGAATGTTCTGCCATATTTCTTCAATAAAATAACATAATTGGTACAAATTTGTTGGGTTTTTTTAGCATGAATTATTTTAGAAACATAATTTCGTAAATTGTCGATCGGGTTCAAATCCGGGCTTTGCGGAGGCCACTCAATAACCACCATATTATTGCGCTCAAAATGTTGAAAACCTTTCCTAACATTATGAACGGGGCGATTTTCCTGCTGAAAAATGGATCCCGTGGCATCTGATTACTTTAATATGGCAGCTCATTTTCATTTACTAATTGCAGATAACCTACACGTTCAGTCCGCCATTAACCTTGACAACTGGACCAACACCTAAGCTGCCGAACGCGACCAACACCATTACCTCACCACCTCCATCTTGCGCCGTTTTCTTGACACACTTAGGATGGAATTCTTCAGTTGGACGGCGTCTAACATAAGTCTTTCCGTCTGATCCAAAGCTGCAGAAGCGAGATTCGTCCCTCCAAAGAACTTTTTACCTGTCTTCATCCGTCCATTCAATATGGCTCTTAACAAATAAAATCCGCTTTCGTCGGTTCATCTCAGAAATTATCGCCTTCTTTCGAGCGATCCGGTCGAACTGTCCAAATTGTTTCAGGCGGTTTCTGACAGTTTGTGGTGTAAAGCTGGTCAGTTTCATCAGGTAATTGCTTGTAAATGTTCACTACGGTTAGTATTCGGTTACCTTCAAAGAGCCTGTGAATTCGCCGATCTATTTGTATTGTTGATTTTCTCGGAGCAACCATTCTTTGTTGAACTTTGTATTGGCCAGTGACTTGGTAAAGCTTTCCCATAGCGAATTAATGCTCGATTATTAAACAAAAAAGCGCAGTAGGACCAGTCATACGATCACCCATTTGGTTTATTAAATTCCATAATCTTGGTACGGTCTTAAACAAAATAATGTTGGTACAGTTTTAAAATTATTTTGCCGACAATTTTTAATCAGTTGAACACTTTTTAATCAGAGAACCCCTTTAATGCCAGGATGAATAATCGTAATCGAGTGAGATGCAATATTGCAACGTTAGTCAGCGATATATACAGTGATCATTCAAAAAAATTCACACGATCTATGGTTTTTTTCTGAATTCTAGTAGCAAAATACTTGGATGCTTTCCTCATGAGCGAAAATGTAGCCATTTTAGAAAAGCGAACGACATGGTTGGACACACACATAAGCGATACGATTTAACAGTGGCTGAGATCAATCCATGGGAAGTAAGTCTTCTTTTACTCCCTGAAAATCTTATAATTATTTATTGTTTGATTCTAGTCTTTTAACTAAAACCGAGCCAAGCAAGGTTTATATATACCTCCCCATAAAAGAGAATGTGTGCTTCTGGCGTCCATATGTTATAACTCGTGACTATCTCTAAGTGCAAGGTCGATACAAAACCGACGGTAACCTTCCTGTTCTGATATATACCCTAACCTGTAACAGCTCGACGATATAACAAAAAATGTGAACGCGCAATTTCTCCTACTGAGTGTGACGTTTTCTGTATTATAGTCTGCTAACTAATAACGTATGTGTGTTATTAGTTAGCACAGCCACCTACATGTATCCATGTATCTATAAATCCACACACACTGTCATTTATAAATGTATAATATAGATGCGTGGATTAATGGACATATATATTAATGTATCTACGTGTAGGTGTACTAAAACTATGTATTTCTTTATTAATAAATACATCTTTCATTTTATAATGAGAAGCTCTTTCAAAAATAAATATGATGTATTCTTGCCTATAAATTATGTATGTATTTATTCTCTTCATTTTTCCATACATATTATTAAGTATAATTTTCCATGACATTATTTTCTTCCTTACTTTCTGTATATTTCGATTTTTTTCCTCCAGCAGATATTGTTTCCCTTCTGAAATATTCCTATCTTATCTCAAAAAGAAACAGCGAGTGATCTCAGGAAATAACATTTTATAGAATGGTATTATCTAAGAGAAAACCAGAGCTATGTATTTAAATTATCCAACAGATTAGAAGAACACTGTCTTCTTGTATTTTAAATTAATGAGATGAACGGGATTTAAATATAATTGCAGCAGCACTGTTCGTTGAGAATTGAGAATATTTCAGATAACGACTGAATAATTTGAGGGAGTGAAAAGTAGAAGGGAAGTAAGTGAAAAAAATGCAAATAAAGAAAATATAATTATTGATTTTTTTTTTGTTTCGTCGAATAGATACAAAGCAGAATTTTGTTGGAAAGGGTTCACAGTCGACTGAATTTATAGCTTCAATGTTAGCCATTTTATCGAACAAAGTACAAAAATATAAAAATTCAACGGCTGTCAGTTGCAGCAACGAAAACAACGAATGTTGAAGTTAAAGCCTTATTTCATTTGACAAGTAGAACAGAGTTTTTGCACTCGACGAAGTATAACCGAATTTAAAATATGCTATTATTGTATTGATTCTTGTAAATTTCACTCCGGGGGGATTTGTACTTAGAACGAATAAATTTAAACAGACAATAGTTAGATATTTAGCATCTGCCGACCAAAGATTCCGTCATTTCTACAATTCCAAATTATTTAATTTTCAAATATTGAAATAATATAATAAGGATCTTACATATAGGGAGACAGAAAGAGATGGAGATACTCAGAGTCAGCGATAGGAGTAGAGAAACAGACAGGCCAGGAGAGCGAACAGGCGACGGAAGAGATAAATTGAGAGGAAGAAATAGAGGCTAGGTGGGGGACATTTATATGAAATTGTATTTGTCATAAAATACAAAAGGAGAAAATAAGATATCATTAATATCCCGAGCTATTTAACTTCCGATAACTAAAGATACTCGGCTCAGTGGTTAGGACTGTTTCTCGCAATATCGCGAGTTAGTCCCTTCCGAACCGGAACGATGTCTCTTCATTTCACATTCCTTCAATCGACTGTCCGAATAATGCAGCGGTCCCCTACAATCCGCTGCTTGTCAATTATTAACAAAGAACATTGAGTGAGCAACAGGTTTTATTCCATAACCATGCATGTAATATTCTGTGGAATGATGGTCCGTTCCA
>NC_043007.1:296301-308801 GCF_006345805.1 Octopus sinensis | reverse complement strand
GCATCATGATCGTAAGATTGTGGTTTCGATTCCTGGACCGGGCGACGCGTTGTGTTCTTGAGCAAAATACCCCCAGCTCTCCACCACCCCCTGTTCTCCAACCACCCCCTGCTCAATAAAGAAATAAGAAACGTTAGCACACCGGGCGAAATGCTCAGCGGTATTTCGTTTGTGTTTGTGTTCAAATTTCGCCGAGGTCGACTTTGTTTTTATTCCTTTCGGGTTCGATTAAATACGTACCAGTTACGCACTGGAGTCGATATTATCGACTTAATCCGTTTGTCTGTTCTTGTTTGTCCTCTCTGTGTTTAGCCCCTTGTGGGTAGGAAAGAAATAGGTATTTCGCTTGTCTTTACGTTCTGAGTTCAAATTCCACCGAGTTCGACTTTATCTTTCATCCTTTCGGTATCGATAAATTCCAGTTGCGTACTGGAATCAATCGACTGGCCCCCTCTCCCAAAATTTCGGGCCATGTGCTTAGAGCAGAAAAGATTATTGGTAGCTAAAAATCAGTCATCGTTTGGTCTCATTAGCGAAATACGGTTAACAGGAAATTTCGAGACCATAGGTTGACTAGAAGAGATCCAAGTAATTTCAAATAATGGCATTGGAAAATTTCTGAAGTATGCCGTTTGCATAAAAGAATATGGAGTTATTGAAAGTTGCACTACCTAATGTATTAAGGCGAAAATAACATAAATATGAATTTTTGTTATAAGGCGGTGAGCACGCTGGGTAAAATGCATAGCGGCATTTCGTCCGTCCTTACGTTGTGAGTTCAAATTCCGCCGAGGAAGACCTTGTTTTTATCCTATCGGAGTCGATATAATATGAACACTGAGCCGATGCAATCGATTTCTCCCTCCCGCCAAAATTGCTGGCCAGGTGCCAAAAACTAAAATCAATATTAACATTTGTTATATATGGAATAAGGAGTCAGTCAAACAAAAATTGGCTTCGAAAAAAGTTATTGGGGAAAATTCAATAAACACTGGTAACATATTGTTATGTAATAAACGAGATATAAGACACAGCTAGGACAGATTTGCATACGCTTAAGAATTAATGAACTAAACACAGCACAAAATAAATATATCGAATAAAGAAAGAATATCATAAACGCATTATTACTATTATTATTTATTCTTTTTTTATTATTATTTTTATTATTATTATTATTACTATTATTATTATTCTATGTTTGACTTTTGCTTTATGTTTGTACAAGTTGGCTCCAAGTCTCACCCAGAGACCTCAAGAGACAACAGGTTGGAAGTTCACGTTGTTGTTATTGCCTAGTGTGCCATATATTTGGGGTTTTTTTGGTGTTGTACTATGAATGTCTAATAAATAAATTTTTTAAAAAAAAGTTTATTTTAAACCTTGGGATTACATAGAGAGTATTTTGCATTATTATTATTATTACTTTTTTTTTCTTCTTTCAAATTTGCTTCCATTTCTTACCGAGTGTCTTCCCGACTCCTAGGGCAAAGAAACTCATAGTATACATTGGTAGGCCATTAAACCAAACTCAATAGTTCGTTCATTTTTTTTTCTTTTTTTTTTTAAGTTAAATTAAAATACATGAGCAGCAACAGTTCTCACATCGACAATGCTCTTCTCAATACGTGTGATGTACCAGTTAAGACAATATTTTGCACTTCTTGCAGGGATGGTAAGCCAGGGATCATTCTCATATAATTTTCGGTTCCCTTCTTGATCATTCCTAGTGCTCCTACGATCACTGGTATTGTAACCGCCTTGAGATGCTACATTTTCTCAATTTCAATGAGTAGGTCTTTATATTTTCTGAGCTTGTCAAACTCTTTCGCTGAGATATTATGATCACAGGGGATGCTCATGTCGATCAATAAGCAAACTTTATTGTTTTGGTCTTTCACAACAATATCTGGTTTATTGGCCTTGATGGTTCGGTCTGTATGTATTGGAAAGTCCCACAGAATGGTTACATTTTCTCCTTCAGTTACAGCCTCAGGTTGGTGATTATACCACTTGTCGGCAGTTTTGATATTGTAATGCCGACTTATTAGCCAGTGTAGATATTGGCCAACTCTGTCATGTCTTAATTTATGCTCCACTGGAGCTAAGACTTTACATCCAGAGATTAGGTGGTCCACTGTTTCAATCATGTCGTTGCAGAATCGGCATTTTGGGTCTGCTCCATTTTTCATCACATTGGCCTGGTAGTTCCGGGTTAATAGGCTTTGATCTTGAGCAGCCAGGATGAAACCTTCGCTCTCTGCTTTTAGCCCTGAGCTCCGTAGCCACTGATGGGTTTGCTTCTGGTCAACATCAACTTGTTTGCTGCGGGTCACATATTTGCCGTGCAGAGGTTTCTCCTCCCACCTATCAGCCAATTGCTCGTGCGCTTTTTCCGTTGCCATTATTTTCACCTTCTTTGCAACAATAATTGCCGTACTTCCCTCGGGTTGTTCTGTTTGGGTATCCTGCACGAGATCAATAGCAAATTTTTTGCTTTCCTTTATGATAGAATGAAGCTTCTTTCGTCTCTCGTGATTTTCCACGAGCTTTAGCATCCAGGCATTCGATATTTCGAGATATTTGGCCAGTCCAATTGTGGTTGTTTTGTAAGCTAGTTCAAATTGGATCAGGCCTCGACCTCCTTGGGCTCTGGGAAGGTAAAGGCGATCTACGTCTGCCTTTGGGTGGTGCATCCTATTACAACTCAGCAGCTTGCGTATTTTCCTATCTATATTTTTTACTTCACTCATATTCCAGTTCAACACATTGTAGCTATAAGTAACAACTGGAACTGCTAAGGAATTTATAGCAAACACCTTGTTACGTGCATTTAGTTCAGATTTCAGGACTGCACGAACTCTCCTATAACATTCCTTCCTGATCTTCTCTTTCATGCTTGCATGCTGAATACCAGAGCCTTCATTTATCCCTAAATATTTGTATGTTTGTTCTTGCTCAAGCTCTCTTATGACTGTGTCAACATCTAACACGATTGAATTTGTGGTCTTCACTTTCCCTTCCTGGAAAGTGGCCTTGGCACACTTCTCAAGTCCAAACTCCATCCCCATGTCATCGCTGAATGCTTTCACAGTGCGCAATAGGCCTTCAAGTTCATTATTGACTTTACCATAAAGTTTTATGTCATCCATATAAAATAGATGGCTTATTTTTTTATTGGCAATTTTATACCCATACCCTGTTCTGTTCAATTCACTTGTAAGGGGTATTAGGGCTATGCAGAATATTAAAGGTGAGAGTGAGTCACCTTGAAAAATTCCACAGTTGATGTTTATATTTTCTGAGGCAAGTACTCCATTAGAGTGGTATAATTGGAGATTCGTATTCCACAACGACATATTGTGCTTCAGGAAGTTTGAAATCACAGGGGAAATTTTGAAGATGTCCAGCGATCTCAAGATCCATGGATGCGGTATATTGTCGAAGGCCTTTTTATAGTCAATCCATGCGGTGCTGAGATTTCTGCGCTTGTTATGACAGTTCTCAAGGATCATACGATTGATTAGCAGTTGATCTTTGCATCCGTAAGAGCCTCGGCGGCACCCTTTTTGTTCAATGGGGAAAATATCGTTCTTCTCCATGAATGCATATGTTTTCTCCGCCAGGATAGATGTTAGGATTTTATACGTGGTGGATAGACAGGTTATAGGCCGATAGTTTTTTGGAAGGTTGGTTTCGTTATTCTTTGGGAGTAGGTAAGTAATGCCACTTGCTAACCACTCAGGTATTTTCTTTGGGTCTCTCATAATTCCATTGAGCAGCTGAACTAGCTTACCGTGTGCGCATGGGAGCGATGCGAGCCAGAAATTCGGCACCCTATCTTTACCGGGGGATTTCCAATTATGGGCCTTCGTGAGTGCCTTTCTTAGGTCTGCTATTGTGATGTCTTCCCATGCTTGTTGTTGTAATTTTGGTAGGATCCTTCAGTTTGTATAATCCAGTCTGCATTTATGCTGTACGTCTTCTTGTCACTCCAAATACTTTTCCAAAAGTTTTGAACTTCTTCCATGGGAGGGGGGTCTTTAACGGTTACTTTCTCCTTCCCTATTTCTCTGTAGAATTTTTTGGCATTGGATGTGAACAGCTTATTTTGCTTGTAAAACTTGTTTCTCTTCTCAAATCTTCGTATTCTTTGGGCTTTTGCTTGGACTTTTTGTTTCAGCGTTTCTTTTATTGATATCAGTTCTTCTCTTGGTGAGGATCCAAATTTTCTCTTCATCTTTCTTCCTGTTCTGGATCTTACATCATTTCCACATATTAATTCATTTAATATTGATATTTCCCCTCTCATAAATTCAATCTCTTTTTCAATTTTACTTCTCCAGGTTTGATTTCTTCCCAGGTTTGGTTTTCTTTGTTTTTTCGGGGGCATACAGCTGGTTTCAATTGCCCTAGCAGAAGCGTAAATAATTTCATTTAACTCAGTAAAATCAGGTTTTAATTCTCGTATTATTTCATTTGTTACATAGTTGCCAATTTGGATTTGTTTTTTATTTTGGTTTGTATTTGAGAGTTTATGAAGTGGTTCTCTATCATTCATACTTGTATGTCTTACAACTTCAAGTGTATTCAGGATTTTCTGCCTCATTTCTGCCATAGACTCTCTGTGTTCTTCAGCAAATGCGAGATCTTCAGTTACTGTTGTTTGTTTTTTTTATTATTATTATTATTATTATTATTATTATTATTATTATTATTATTATTATTATTCAGGTGGTGAACTGGCAGAAACGTTAGCATACCGGGCGAAATGCTTACCGGTATTTCGTCTGCCGCTACGTTCTGAATTCAAATTCCGTCGAGGTCGACTTTGCTTTTCATCATTTCGGGGTCGATTAAATAAGTACCAGTTACGCACTGGGGTCGATATAATCGACTTAATCCGTTTGTCTGTCCTTCTTTGTCCTCTCTATGTTTAGCCCCTTGTGGGTAGTAAAGAAATAGGTATTTCGTCTGTCTTTACGTTCTGAGTTCAAATGTAAAGCAAAAGTCAAACATAAAATAATAATGATGATGATGATGATGATGATGATGACAGACTCTTCCGTCGATGGTGACATATGCGTTTTCAAATTTTGTTTATAGTGATCAAAATATGTGTGCTGTACGTTAGCTCAATCCCTAGCCACTAAGCCATGGACATTCATAATAATTCCAAATGTTGGCGAAGTGGTCGATGGCACCGACTCCAGTGCTTCATTGGTGTTTATTTTATCGACCCCGAAATGACGCAAGGCAAAGGTGACCGCGGTGGAATTTGAACTCGCAATGTCAAACCCGAAGAAATATTCCAATGATTCTGCCAGTCCAGAGCCCTTCCCAAGACATGGCATTCGCTTTAAGTTATTTCGTCGATAACATCATCGACTGGACATTATACGTAATCTCTTGTGTGACTTAATCTCACAATGTACAAGAACTATATATTGCCAAAACCGTTGGTCTGTCACCCAACCAATTCTGCGGTTCGCCGTCAGAATGGTATCAGCTATGAATTTTAGAGCAGGCACGATGCCATGGATTAGAGAGGCTGAGTATATCCAATAAAATATTCCATCAGTTCTCGGCTGAACATGTAACTAAGAACGCAGTTTACATAGTCACGCTTTATATTCGGAGCTCTAATAATTCTACCTAAAAATAGGAAGACAACACGCAACTAGTAAGTAGTAGTAGTAGTGGTAGTAGTAGTAGTAATGGTGGGGGTGATGGCATGAAGCTAGGTGGTGGATTTATTGGCTTTATTCGTTAATAAAGGAAAGTGATGCGTATGATTCTTATGGTAAGCTTAGAGAGGAAAGTTAATTAAATATTGATCACCGAAGCAATTATGTAATAATTAATTAACTAATAGAGAAATAAACTCCTGAATTAGTGGAAGTGGTTGCGACAGTAGGCGAGAATTAAAAGAGGCGGAGAACAGGAAATAGGGCGGGTGGGGGCTAGATGGGGAGACGGCGAGATATAAAAACAAAATATAGAAAACTTGGACACGAATTCCTGGACAATTTAAAAGACGATGTAAAAACTGAAATTGGAATTCCACGAAGTCTCTTTCTATCGAATCCACTTTGCATTCAGGTAAATTTCGTAAAGCCATTCCACTCTCCATTGTACATCACAAGGGTAGAAGAATTGCATGTACCTTGCTTTCTGGCGACCGGCAGGATTGTCTGTAAATAGAGCAAAGTGCTCTGCGGTATTCGTTTTAATTACTGCACACTGGTTCAAATCTCACTTGGTCATCTTTATCTTTGACCCTTTCGGGCTCAATAAAAAACAGAGCAGTAATGAATGAAGGTGTAATGTTAATTCAATTTCTATATAGTTGGATTAGATGTCTTACGGTTCTTTCGGCTATTTCTGCATTCTGAGTTTTCGATTGATAAACATAATCCGTCCTCTGGTTTACCACCCACCACTTTATTTTTAGTTGCCTTTCGTGGAAAGCAACTCTGTTACAAGCATGCGCACCTAGTCACAGATTTAGAATAACTTCTTATCTCCTTCCTTCCTTTCATCCTGACAGTATCAGCGGCCTTTTAAATCAGCAGGGTTCAGAGCGCTGTATTTCCTTCTTTGATTAATCGGTAAATCCTGTAATGTCAGTGAAGTCTCTCTGCTCCATTTATTGAGTACCATGTTGGGTCTTCTAGCCAAAGTTCTCAGTTGATTAAAAGTATCACCATTCTGCCCAGATTCAATTGCAGCAGTTGTTGGTTCAACACTTACTACCGTTCTAATTCTTGAGTCTATGAGATATCTCTCCTGAGAGGAAGTCACTCTTTTTCTTTCTCTCTGACTGTCTGTCTCTCTCTCTCACTCAGTCACTCTCTCTCTCTCTCTCTCTCACTCCCTCTCTCTCTCTCTCTCAATACCCATTTCTTTACTACCCACAAAGGGCTAAACACAGAGGACAAACAAGGACAGACAAACGGATTAAGTCGATTATATCAACCCCAGTACATAACCGGTACTTAATTTATCGACTCCGAAAGATGAAAGGCAAAGTCGACCTCGGCGGAATTTGAACTCAGAACGTAATGGCAGACGAAATACGACTCAATACCCGCTCGCTAAAGGCAGCGAGATGTACTGTATTAATATATTCATAGCAAACTGCCCCCAGACTTTAGCTGCTCTCATAGATGCTATACAATAATTGTTCCCTCTATACAAATAAACACCCGCAAAGGTATAGAGGTGTTTCATTTCTGAATTCTTGGTTCCATGGCAATGTAGCACCGTCCATATCGATGAAACTGCTATTATTACAATAAATGTTATTATTATATCAGATATTCAAATAATGCTGCATACTAAATCGAAAATGAAATATTCCAAAGAATATCCGAAGGCTAAATGTATGTTTTAAGACTAATTATAAATATTAAAATTGCAAATATATATATCCCGCTTCGAAATGATACAGGAGTGCGGAGATGGGCACAGAAGCTATTTGCATAATGGATAGCAAAGATTGCTTAATTAATTTTCCTGTATGATTTCAGCCTCACCAATCGTTATGGCAATATGGCTGAAGAACAAATATGCCATGTTTCAGAATACATCTACAGATATGCTAACACACACACACACACACACACACACACACACACACACACACACATGTATATATATATATATATATATATATATATATCGAGAGAGAGAGAGATAGAAACAGAGAGAGATACATAATCATTATATATATGTTATATATACAAACACACACTCACACGCACACACATTCACCCCCCCACATATATATATATATATATATAGATAGATAGATAGATAGATAGATAGATAGATAGATAGATAGATAGAAACATAGAGATACATAAATAAACATTATATTTCTGTAATGTTTGTATACACACACACACACACACATATATATATATATATATGTGTGTATTTATATACAAACATTTATACATACATGTGTGTGTATGCACGTATGTACATATATATATATATGCATGTTTGTATGTATGTTTGTGCAATGTGTGCTCTTCGCATAAATGTTTAATAGCATTTCTTGTTACCTAATCTACAGCAGCCATTTTTATCATTGCAGGTATAAATCTTGAGGCGGTTCCAATTGAGCAACCGTTTAAATGATACCTTAAATATGAAACTATAATTTACACAGTTAATGCACCAAATAAATGAAACATAAATTATGGTCAAGTTTTCAAAAAAAAAAAAAGAAATAATATCGCATATATTCTATATAGAAATTTACGTATCTGCACTGATTATTGTTATTAGCCAAACCGTATGATTGAACACAGGGTATTTTAAAATTATGTGTGCGCGAATATTCTGTTTAGTTGGTAACTCCTCCAAAGTGCTCAGTGGATTTTTTGCTGAGAAGTGGCGCAAAATAGTTTTGTTTCTACATTCCTGCCTGTCATAAAATATGGAGGATATGCTACGTTGCAATCGAGTGAATAAACCATGTTCTAATTTATATTATCCGAATTCTTTCGTTGTTTCACTTGTTTTAGTCACTGGACTGCGGCAATGCGGAAGGACTACCTTAATGGCTTAGCTGGGGCAATCGACGTTTCAAACGTTTCTCGTGCAGAACCGCCAAGTTATTGATACGTAAACTAATCTGTTTCTTTATTACCCACAAGGAGCTAAACATAGAGGTGACAAACAAGGACAGACAAACGGATTAAGTCGATTACATCGACCTCAGTGCGTAACTGGTACTTAATTTATCGACCCCGAAAGGATGAAAGGCAAAGTCGACCTCGGCGGAATTTGAACTCAGAACGTAACGGCAGACGAAATACGGCTGCGCATTTTGCCCGGCGTGCTCACGCTTCTGCCAGCTCGTCGCCTATTGATTCGTAAACTAATTACTACCGGTTAGTAAGTGGTTGGTTTTTCAAACAGAAGCACAAACACACGCATACATACACCCCCACATACACACATAACATATTTCATATTTATTTGAATGCTGTCGTATTTATGTAAGTGTATATATATATCCAGATACATTTATATATTTTAAAAAATTAATATAGAGAGCCGTGTGCAATGTGTTACAAAACAGGAAAACAATAATTGTTATTAAATGTGACTAGGATGTTAGAATACCTACTTTGCTAAAGCTAACAGCTAAAAGGTTCTAATTCTGTAGTTAAAGTACATAGTTGTATACATATCTACTGACTGGACTGTAATCGTCTTAAAAACACTGATCGAAAATTACAACACTGATCGGTCAGTTTCGGCGAATTCTGTATCCGATCAATAGGGACCGCTCGATTCGGCTGATACACACACACACACACACACACATAATTGCAGGTATAGTTGCAGTTCCATTAATCAAGGAAAGTGATGTGTAGAAGTGGTAGAAATGCTTCCTGTCCATGTTACGTAAATTCCGATAAGAGTTCATATTTTGTCATTACAAACGGAATGGGCGGAAACCCCTTTGAATGAACAGAACCACGGAATCTACGTCACCACACTTTCTATTTGTAATGTCAAAATATGAATTCCTATCGAAAGTTACATACCATGGACAAAAAGCATTTCTACCCATTCCACACACCACTTTCCTTGGATAATGGAACTTCAACTGTAACATCCTACATATATTTTTATATTTACGTTTATTCTCTTATTTACCTTTATACTTCTTATTTCCATCCTTTTCCAAAATAACTCCTTATATTGAACTCTACTATTTCCCTGTAATTAATTCTCTCATATCGCCTTTGATGAAAGGATACCCCTAATATCACAGAAACAGCTGTAAGACTAACTTTCTCTTTATAAGTGTCCAGAAAATTCCACACAGCCTTGGCTTTGTTCTCTCATTATATTTAAAATATACAGGCTCACACAAGACCCACATTAGACTCCTCACTCGTATCATTATAGAACCGAGAGATTGACTACGGTCCTTCCATAGCTCTAACATAGCCTTACCTGCCACCTTAGGTCTTCTGGACACTAATACCTCTCATACACACACACACACACACACACACACACACACACACACACACACACACACATATATATATATATATATATATATATAGTTAATCCAAACAAGAAAACAAAAAAACACAACCACGCAAGGACGTGGAACAAATAAAGTATTATTGGACGCTCAGGAAAGAAGGGAAGAAGGAGGGTTTAACGTTTCGAGCGGAGCTCTTCGTCGGAAACATATTAGAAGGAAAGATCCCGAGAAGGGAAGACAGAGGAAAAAAATCGCCGGTGGTACTCACGAGGTCACATACTGATATATATATATATGTGTGTGTGTGTGTGTGTGTGTGTGTGTGTGTTTGTATATACGTGTTTGTGTGTGTGTGAGACTGTGTTTTCCCCCATTCCCCGGCAATGCTTGACAACAGATTTTGGTGTGTATACGTATGCGTAACTTAGCGGTCCGGCAAAAGAAACAGATAGAATAAGTACTACGTTCACAAAGAACACGTCCTGAGATTGAATTGTTCACATAAAGATGTTGCTCCTACATGGCCGCAGTCAAATGACTGAAACAAATAAAAGAAAACACACACATACACACATACATTTAAATTTTGATATTGAAGTCAAAGAATATATTGAAATTTTAAAGCATTTAATACGCATGTTACCTAATACACCCATTATGTAAACCTTCCTCATTTGAAGCATATATATATATATATATATATATGTACACTCTTCTACTTTTTTCAGTCATTTCACTGCGGCCATGCTGGAGCACTGCCTTTAGTCGATTGAATCGATCCCAGAAATCATTCTATATAAGATTGGTATATATTCTATCGGTCATTTTTCCCGGACCGCTAGCTTACGAGGACGTAAACACACCAGTATCTGTTGTCATGTGTGTGTGTGTGGGGGGGGGCAAACACAGATACACAAACACACACAGACATGTATATGTATATGTATATATATATATATATATATAGATATTACATGTATAATATCTATATATTATATTATATATATATATATATATATACATATATATAATGTATATGTATATATATATATATATATATATATATATATAAAATAGTAAAAAGTGAAAAAACTACAAATATATATTATATATATATATATACGACGTCGCTTCATTCAGTTTTCGTCTACCAAATCCACTCACATCGCTTTGGTCGGCACGAGACAATAGTAGAAGACACTTGCCTAAGTGGTTAATAAGCAAGCTACTTACCACACAGCCACTCCTGCACCTATATTCTTATATATATATATATATATATATATGTATATATACATATATATATGCATGCATATATATGCAAAAACATACACATATATATGTATGTACATATATATGCATTTTTGTATGTGCGTATGAATTAATGTATATGCATATACCCGTTGTATACGTGACTGTGTGCATTCATACAAAGACATTTTAATACATATATCTATATGTATATATGTATGTATCTGTCTATCTATATGATACACACGATAATACATACGTGTATATAAATGTACACTATATCTATATTTGGAAATGTGGTTAATTGTTTCATCAATAGTGTCGAATAGACGGATAAACGAATTCGTTGGTGATTTTAAAAATAATTTCCTATACAAAACTTTGTACATTATGAAAGTTTTTGCCATTTATCTTGTTTTTATGTTTCTCTTATTCTATGTACTTTTACAATATTCTGGCGGAAGCGAATCTATTTTTATATGTGTCCAGTCATATGAAAACATATCCTGAAAATGTTATCAAAATCTACTTGGTCAGCATAATATGTCTGCTACAGCTCTTATTACACAAATCACTCTTTCAGTATTATCATTAAAGATATTTCACTATCAGGAACATAAAAATATAAGTGCTTATGTATCTGCTCCTAATCGGTTTTCCATCTAACATTGTTTCTTATCCATTATTCTCTGGAGAGTTATCCAATTAAACTCATATATTTCGCAACCGCTTTTCATGTTGTATACACTGTGTAAAGTTTCTAACCGAAAGATGCACTTATTTCTCGTTCGCTTTTCTTCAGCCATTCATGTGTCTGTATATACACCTTCATCGACAATTCTGTACATATGTGCACGCAGACATACACGCATTATATATACAGGTATATACACACAGACACACGCCGCATACATGTATATGTATATACACGCACGGATATGCGTAGAAATATGCGTCTCTCGATGTATTCGTTACTATCGATTTTTCATATGAATATATGTAGTTTGATAACACGAATCTCTGTTCAAGTCTTGGTGGAATACGACACGCATTGATTCATATAAACAATGTAAATGTGTGTGTGTTGGTGTATTATGTGCTCTCATATCTATATATACATAAACATAGTTATGTATATGCATACATATATATACACGTATATGTACATATATATATATATATATATATATATATATATATGCATATATAATATTCACACATAAAC
>NC_043007.1:276301-291301 GCF_006345805.1 Octopus sinensis | reverse complement strand
TATATTTTTAGTCCTTACATTTTTTCCGACTTTATATCGAAAGCTTATGAGATCTTGCTTCCTTAATCTCCTAAACATATTTCTACATTGTATTTCGTTCAAATTCATATCAAGTTATTCGAGGTTTGTTCTCAAATCCTTTGTTATAGTTTTGAAAAGCAAGCACAATAACAATCTACAGTTTATGAATTTGGCATTTTCTGCTTCAGCATTTGAGGATTTCATACTTCACGTGGGTAAATACTTTATTTTCCTTTCTGTCTTTTGACTTTGATATCAGACACACATGTGACGTCTATTACAATTCATAGTGTTCTCTGTTCCTCAAGTACCTATCGTCTCTTAGCTTCTTTTCGGCTTGTGTATGAAAGACCATGATTTCAATGGGCTGCATGACTATTCCCACAAAATGGTTAAAGCATTTTTCTGTGCATCCATCCGTCTACCTTCTCTTTCCACCATCCCAGCGAGCTTCCTGGTGGCACAGTCCACAGGTAACTCTTTCATAGAGTCTTATTAGAAGAAGCCGTCATTATACTTTACGGTTGGATATCTAAGCGTGACCATCACACACTATAGAGGTTGTCCAACTACCGTAAATCTTCGAGTATAATCCGCATTTTCCCCAAAAATTTAACGGTTAAAATCCCTAGTGCGTACTATAATTGAAGTTAAAAGTAAAAATTATTTTCTAAGAAATTTCCAAGTCTCTATTTGCTGTCCGGCAATGTTTATTCTGACGCATTTTGTGATGTCGGGTGCGAAAATACCTTAAGCTAAGCCTGAAAGCAATGAAGTCATAAAAGAATCATCCATAACTTGCAGTAAGCAACATTTATTAAACGTTATTTCTTTTATTTTCTGCTAACAAAATGCACAAAAAGCTACACGTTTGCATTATGTTATATATACAATAATAATAAAGGACATTACTGTATATATTTTTACAAACCAAGGACGTTATATAGACCTCCTTGACTCAAGTTAGAGAAGGGGTGCGTATTATACACAAGGTTTAGGTTTTTCAGAAGTACAGCCCCCTAAAAATCCCCTGCATATTATATTCAAGGGCGAACTATACTCGAGGATTTACGGTATTTCGATTTCGGTTTGCCCATAGGTCTCCTCCCAGTTGGCTCGGCTTGAAGAATCTCTCTTGATTCATTCCTCAATATTCTAATTACATTCCTGTAGTACTGGAGCTGTGTCCTTTTAGTTCAGAGAAGTGGTGGCTCGATTTTGTGCGAGTCTAAAATCCGAGCTACACACCGAGCTAACATTACTCCAAAGACCATTTGGAGAAGCCCCATTTGGGTCCCTTGTACTCCCGAACGTTCTTTTTTCGGTCATTACTTAACCGTTTCTGTGCACGCAAAACCAAATTCCAGTTAACATTTGCAGCAGTTTTATTCCGACTGAGTTAAGTGTAGGCATCCAAATCAATGTGAACAATGATCTCGTTTGAATCATTCTACACTATGGTCAGCAGTCTTCTTGATCCAATTTACCCAAATGGTCTGTTCTTCTGTGCTAAGACTACACCTTTGGTCTTATTCTTCAACACTGCTTCCTTTGGCTATAGTAAATATGAACATTAGTAAGGCTGCGTATAATGGTGACAAGAAATCACAAGGAATTAAAACTAATTTGTGTTTCCGGTTCTCGGAACCTCAACGTCACGCTTAGCGCCATACTTATCGGCAAGAATTTACGACAGTTTAAGATTTTGAGGGCGATGAATTGGCATAATTTTCAGGGCATCAGGCATGTACAATACTGTATTTAGGTATGGAGTTTTACGTTCTAAATACACATTCCATGTTGGTCAACTTTGTCGTACATCGTTTCAAGTGCTAGAAAATGGAATACTTGCCGTATATTGGTATCGATTCCTTCATCCGAAATGTGTGTATGGAGTCCTTGTTCTCATGTTACGAATGATTATTTGTAATTTCTGAATGTAGACTGGGACGTAAGTTACCAGACTCTTTATAGAATCAGACGAATTACCTTGTGGTACAGTTCATAGTTTCTTTTCTCTCTAAATTCAAATCCCGCCGAAGTAAACAATAACACTCATGGCACTCAATGTCGATAAAATCAAGTAAGATTCTAATAGAGGGAGTGATGCTAGCGACTTACCGTTCGCTTCAAAATTGCTAGCGTTGTGCTTAAGTTAGGAATAATGAAATGCGGTTGAATGCGGCGAGCTGGTAGAATCGTTAGCACGCCGGGCGAAATGCTTAGCAGTATTTCGTCTGCCGCTACGTTCTGAGTTCAAATTCCGCCGAGGTCGACTTTGCCTTTCATCCTTTCGGGGTCGATTAAATAAGTACCAGTTACGCACTGGGGTCGATATAATTGACTTCATCCAATGTTTGTCCTTGTTTGTCCACTCTTTGTTTAGCCCCTTGTGGGTAGTAAAGAAATAGGTATTTTGTCTGTCTCTACGTTCTGAGTTCAAATTCCGCCGAGGTCGACTTTGCCTTTCATCCTTTCGGGGTCAATAAATTAAGTACCACTTATGCACTAGGGTCGATATAATCGACTTAATCCCTCTGTCTGTCCTTGTTTGTCCCCTCTATGTTTAGCCCCTTGTGGGCAATAAAGAAATAAGAAACAAGGAAATTCGGTGAGCTACCAAAATATTCAGAGCGTCGACGAAATGCCTCGTGTTATTTGTTCTAGATATTTAGATTCCGATGTTCTGAGCTCAATTCTCACTGAAGTCAATTTTACTTTTTAATCCTCCGGGGCAGATAAAGCAGTACCAAAATTGAGGGTCTTGTTCCTGATCAGAAAGAATTGTTAATAAAATAAGAAGAAATTTTGTGATCCGTTTTCGTTTCTTTCTTTCATCTCGTTCATATACACTCTCTCCCCGGAGCCTTTGACAACGAAAAATATATTCGCCCTACTGTTTTTTATATTCAACCAAGAAAAACATCTACCATTGTTCTTTCTTTACAATCACTGCCTCGAAGTGAATTTCCATTTGTAATGAAACACAATAAGCTTTATACAATACTCATTAGATTCAATTGTGATTTTTTTCGAGTGTCTAACGTAAATAATTAAATATAATCATCAATGACAATTGTAATTAGAGAAGAATAATGTTTATTCTTAGTCATTGCTTAATTAATTGGGGAAAAATATTTGTTTTCATATAAAGTGGATGCATACATTGTTATTTGTCATGTTGCTTTATTTTCTCATTAATAAGTAAAAGGAAAAAACAAATTTAAATCTAAGAAAGTTAATGGTACTTACCACGGAAATAATTCAGAGTCGATGGTAATGTATGCATAGTAAATTGACTGCAAGTGACCCCTGGCTGATTGCTTCAGTCTATTCGTAACGATACTACGTAAAGGCACTAAACGGATATACATACACGAAACTATGAACACTACATACATACACATATATATAATATGCGTTTTGTGAGTATGTGTGCCTGACTCTCATTGCAATCAATCAGGATTTTCTTATGTATATATGTATATATATATATGTATGTATGTATGAATGCATGTATGAATGTATGTATGTATGTATGTATCTATCTATCTATCTATATATATATGTATGTATCTCTCTCTCTATATATATGTATGTATCTATCTATCTATATATATATATATAATCATATATATATATGTATATTTATATGTATTTATCTATATTATAATATTATATATATATTATATTTATGTATTATCTATATATCTATCTATCTATATATAGAGAGAGATAGATAGATATATGTATGTATGTATGCATGTATGTATGTATGTATGTATGTATGTATGTATGTATGTATGTATGTATGTATGTATGTATGCATGTATGTATGTATATATGTATGTATGCATGCATGCATGTGTGTTTGTATATATAGGTATATATGTGAAGGTGGGTGTACATATACTCGCGCACAGGAACATATACACATATACATAGAAGGATTCATTCTTTACTTGCATCGATTATGTTATTTAACTTTCATTAATGAGAGAAAAATAATTGAGATAATGTTTGGAGCAGCTTTATTTCTTTTTTTTTATATCTTTGTTTTTCATGCAATTTTTCATTTTTATTCAATTTTTTTCTCTATTGCTTGATATTTTGGAGACTCTGTGACTTACACACGAGGCACACTCGTTAGCTATAATATATATATTTAATGTATTTCGATGTTATTTTATGATTCTAAGTAGGAGTACTTTATTATAAACAACCTAATCATTGAATTCTAATGTATACATTAGATTTTATTTATTACTAATTCTCATTCCTTACTGAAATCTTGGACGTTGAATTTATCAGTGTTGAGTTTCTAGAAATAAAGTTTATTCATTGTTTATTAATTATACCAAAAGATTTCTTTTACACTGTTCGTTAGAATAAAAGCAGCGATTTTGGCCTGAATCGGAAACATGTACTACAAGAATGTAACTGTGTAAAGTGATTCTTTTACTTGTTTCAGTCATTTGAATGCGGCCATGTTGGAGCACTGCTTTTTTAGTCGAGCAAATCGATCCATGGCTTATTCTTTGTAAGCCTAGTACTTATTCTGTCGGTCTCTTTTTCCAAACCGCTAAGTTACGGGGACGTGAACACACCAGCATCGGTTGTCAAGCGATGTTGGGGGGACAACGATAGACAGACACACACACACACACACATGTGTGTATAATGTATGTATATATATATATATATTATATATATATATTATATGTATGTATGTATCTATATATCTATCTATCTATATATAGAGAGAGAAGATAGATATATGATGTATGTATGGGGCATGTATGTATGTATGTATGTATGTATGTATGTGTATGTAGTATGTATTGTATGTATGTATGTATGCATGTATGTATGTATATAATGTATGTATGCATGCATGCATGTGTGTTGTATAGTAGGTATAATTGTGAAGGTGGTGGGTGTACATTATACTCGCGCACAGGAACATATACCATATACATAGAAGGATTCATTCTTTACTTGCATCGATTATGTTATTTAACTTTCATTAATGAGAGAAGAAAAATAATTGAGATAATGTTTGGAGCAGCTTTATTTCTTTTTTTTTATATCTTTGTGTTTTTTTCCATGCAATTTTCATTGTTATTCATTTTTTTCTCTTTGCTTGATATTTGGAGACTCTGTGACTTACCACGAGGCACACTCGTTAGCTATAATATATATATTTAATGTATTTCGATGTTATTTTATGATTCTAAGTAGGAGTACTTTATAGATAACAACCTAATCATTGAATTCTTATATGTATACATTAGATTTTATTTATTACTAATTCTCATTCCTTACTGAAATCTTGGACGTTGAATTTATCAGTGTTGAGTTTCTAGAAATAAAGTTTATTCATTGTTTATTAATTATACCAAAAGATTTCTTTTACACTGTTCGTTAGAATAAAAGCAGCGATTTTGGCCTGAATCGGAAACATGTACTACAAGAATGTAACTGTGTAAAGTGATCTTTTACTTGTTTCAGTCATTTGAATGCGGCCATGTTGGAGCACTGCTTTTTTAGTCGAGCAAATCGATCCATGGCTTATTCTTTGTAAGCCTAGTACTTATTCTGTCGGTCTCTTTTTCCAAACCGCTAAGTTACGGGGACGTGAACACACAGCATCGGTGTCAGCGATGTTGGGGGGACAACGATAGACAGACACACACACACACATGTGTATATATGTATGTATATATATATATATATATATATATATATATACATATGCATATATACGACGGGCTTCTTTCAGTTTCCGTCTACCAAATCCACTCACAATGCTTTGGTCGGCCCGAGGCTAAAGTAGAAGACAGTTGCCAAAGGTGCCACGCAGTGGGACTAAACCCAGAACCATGTGGTTGGTAAGCAAGTTACTTACCACACAGCCACTCCTGCTGTCAACTTAATGTGACAGTCCCATGAAAGGGAAGAATTCTATTGTTATTTAGCCCTGGGAAACACCGTATCCTGTTGGACTTGACACATTTCCTGTGTCCTTATGTTTTCAAGGTGAAGACAAGAACCTCCACCCAACAAAGCCAGCATCCAGAGACTAGTTTCAGACTCATTGCTCATCATCAGTCTGGGGTAGCATGGCTTGCTGGCTGTCGAGGCCTGTCCGCCTGTGAAAACATATATATTTCAAGTGAAATACATTAACTGATTTTTGAAAGTAGAAATAATATATTTCTAAATCTCTCAGAGAGATTTATACAGTAGCTTCAGGATAAAGTGCTGCTAATGTATAATGTGACAGTCCCATTACGTTGACAAATTACTATCACTTTATCGTGCTGCTACTACATAAATCTCTCCGAGAGATTTATAAATATGCTAGCGGTATCGCCCGGTGTTGCTCGGGTTTGTTTCGACCCTTTAGAATTGGAATTTCTGAAAAGTAAAAATGTTGCATTATGTAGCTTGTTATTCTCTTTAAGTGAACATTTTTTTCTGGTTGAAATACACCGAAAAATAGCGATACAGCAATCAAAAAATCGTAAAACATAGGGATTTTCATAGAAAAAAAGCACCTTTTTGATGTAAATAATCTTTGATGTTAACATCGTCCGATTTGAAATCTTTCTTCTACGGAATGAAGAGCAATACTCTCAATTTTGGTCAACTTGCGCCGCAGGGTCTCGGAGGAGATAGTGTTAGTTGAAGGCTACCAAACCTGCCACACACAGACAACTTCAGCTTTATATAGAGATTATTTCTATGTAATAGTGTAGTCTGAAACAGCCCTCGATGGAAGTTAATATCGAAAATGTTAAAGACCGTATATTTATATGAGTCAGAGTCCATCTAAGATGATTGGAACGGGTTGATACCAGCTAACTTGCAGCATCATAAAAAGAAGCCGACAAGGATTTGCAATCACAGACATCCAACGCGGAAATCGTCAACCATTTCGCGATTCCATCGATGCAAAACGACAAGCTGTCGATTCAAGATCTTGCGTAGCGGCTGTGTGGTAAGTAGCTTCCTTACCAACCACATAATTCCGGGTTCAGTCCCACTGCGTAGCAACTTGGGCGAGTGTCTTCTACTTTAGCCTCGGGCCGACCAAAGCCTTGTGAGTGGATTTGGTAGACCGAAACTGAAAGAAACCCGTCGTATATATATATATATATATGTGTGTGTGTGTGTGTGTGTGTATGTGTGTGTGTGTGTGTGTGTGTGTGTGTGTGTGTTTGTGTGTCTGTGTTCGTTCCCCCAACTTCTCTTGACAACCGATGCTGGTGTGTTTACGTCATCGTAACTTAGCAGTTCGGCAAAAGGGACCGATAGAATAAGTAATAGGCTTACAAAGAATAAGTTCTGGGGTCGATTTGCTGGTCTAAAGGTGGTGCTCCAGCATGGTCGCAGTCAAATGACTGAAACAAGTAAAAGACTACAAAGAGTATATATGTATATATATCTGTTCGTCTCGCAGTTACACCATTTCAGGAGTGACCCTGGTGCGACTGCAGCGTGGATGAATTCACTTCAAGCGGGACGAAGTGTGGGATCAAGTGAACAGAGACCTCTTTTCAGCAGGAATTGATTGGAGAGGATTAGGTAGGTAACAATGACAAACAACAGTGTTTCCCACAAATATCAAAGCGCAAATAGTAGAAGAAAAGACTAAGATAACAACGGTCAAGTGTTACCTTGACAAAATTAATTGTTTTTTGGTCGTCATTTGCTCCTGTTGAAATATTCGTTGTAAAATGACAGTAAGTAGTACAAGAATAATCGAGTACCTTCAAGAGGGCCACGAGAGACAAACGAGCATGTTCGGGGTTCCTGAGGCAAATAAATCCCTTTAGAGAAACAATAACCCTCGACCAAATTGAAATATTTATAACTTAATCTATGATGAAAATTTGACGAAAAGATTGACATAATCGTAATGAATTCTCTTTCGAGCTTCCAGTCGACGTGATGGTCTTTTATTTGCTCTTCAACTTCTTCTGTTTGAATTCCTGAAATATAAAACTTAAATTTCCCATTTCCGAATTTGAAATTGTTTGTATCACTCCTGGGAATTTGAAATAAAACGAATATCGAAAGAAAAGGATGGCTGTAGAAAATGTCAAATTTGGGGAAAAGCAGAAGAAAGGCGGTGAAGACAATACAGGTAATAAAGCAAAAATTAATCAGTGTCATGTATGTAATGTAAAATGGCAACTGAAAAAATTTTGGTATTTATATTGTATTTTTCTGAAAACATTTCTACAGCAAATGTCATATATTTCAGAAGCGAGAAGGCATATTCGTAAACATATTCTTTTATAAACAAGGAAATTAATTCATGCATTAATGCAGTAGGGTTCGCGTTGCAGAAAAGGAAAAGGTTACTTTAAATAACCCATGACATTAATGATAAAAATGTCAGAAAGCTAAATTACATTTTTTTAAAAGACACGTATAATCTTGACAATTTCTTAATGAATTCTTTTAAAACAACAAAACAAAACAAAAATTATTGCAACGCAAAGATATTTTACATTTACGAATCATCTCAACCAGAATTCTAAGAAAAATAATTTATTTGTATAATTTTTGTTCGATGCCTCGTCCAACAATGATACCTGCGGCGTCTATTTCCGCTATATTACGTTCTGAGTTCAAATTCCGACGATGTCAGGTACGCTTTTGATTCGTTCATTCTGAGCTCGTTAAAATAATAATTCAGTCACGTAGTTGGAGCTACACTTTAAAGGCTGATACAGGTATCCTATAGATTTCTTTCGGCAAGAAACCACCATTGAGAATCTCAAATGCCATTCTCTTGGAACTGCTGGAGCAATAAAGGTGGATGTAGGCATGGACACACAGCAGAACCCACATTATCCTTGAAGGCTAGCTTCACACCAGCTCCACCACCAGATATTAAATTTCAGAAACATAATAAGGCGGCCAGCTGGCAGAAACATTAGCACGCCGGGCGAAATGCCTTGTGGTATTTCGTCTGTCGTTACGTTCTGAGTTCAAATTCCGAGGTCGACTTTGCCTTTTATCCTTTCGGGGTCGATAAATTAAGTACGAGTTACGCACTGGGGTCGATATAATCGACTTAATCCGTTTGTCTGTCTTTGTTTGTCCTCTCTGTATTAGCCCCTTGTGGGTAGTAAAGAAATAGGTATTTCATCGGCCGCTATGTTCTGAGTTTAAATTCAGCCGAGGTCGCCTTTGCCTTTCATCCTTTCCGGGTTGATTAAATAAGTACCAGTTACGCACTGGAGTCGATATAATCGACTTAATCCGTTTGTCTGTCCTTGTTTGTCCCTTCTGTGTTTAGCCCCTTGTGGGTAGTAAAGAAATAAGAAACATAGTGATGGAATAATGACACATAAAGAGTATTGACCGAATACTGTGGTCATGGATGATTGCAAGTTGTAGTTATTTGATAGATGATAACGATGGTGCGGAAGAGGAGTTGGATGTCAGTGATGACGACAACGACGATGACGATGATCATTATCATCATCGTGAAGATAACGACTATGAAGATATATGTATGTGTATGCGTAGGAGTGGCAATGTGGTAAGTAGCTTGCTTACCAATCACATAGTTCCGGGTTCAGTCCCACTGCGTGGCACCTTGGGCAGGTGTCTTCTACTATTGACTCGGGCCGACCAAAGCCTTGTTAGAGGATTAGGTAGACGAAGACTGAAAGAAGCCCATCCTATATATAGATATGTGTGTGTGTGTGTGTGTGTGTGTTTGTGTGTTTGTGTGTGTATGTTTGTGTGTGTGTGTTTTTCCCCCCAACATCGCTTGACAACCGATGCTGGTGTGTTTACGTCCACGTAACTTAGCTGTTTGGAAAAGAGACCGATAGATAGAATGAGTACTAGGCTTACAAAGAATAAGTTCTGGGGTCGATTTGTTCGACTAAAGACGGTGCTCCAGCATGGACACAGTCAAAATGACTGAAACAAGTAAAAGGGTAAAAGAGATAGAGATCTATTAGACAGACAGACACACAGACAGACAGATAGACAGATAGATAGATAGATAGATAGATAGATAGATAGATAGATAGATAGATAGATAGATAGATAGATAGGGATAAATAGATACATATATATACATGCATACATACATACATACACACATACATACATATGCAAAACATCACCAAGAACAATGAAGTGGTTTTTAATCATAACAAAAGGTGGTTTCTGTTATAGATATCATTTTCCGTCAAATCTGATAACATTCAAATTAAATACAAAGAAATCATTGATGTAAAGCTAAAACTGATATATTTTGCCAAATATTTCAGGATTCTCTTTAGAATTCATTTGGAATTTACCACCAAACTTAATAGAATAGAAATGGTTTTTGTGTGTTGTAGCGACAGATATTTATCAAATAACATCGAATATTCATGCAATTTATATTCTGTAATGGATTTTGGTTGGCAGTGTTTCTTCTGTGACGGGTGAATGCCATGCTGTATAGGTACGCCCAGTTAAAATCTCCTAAGTTTAAAACATATAAATCCGAATTGTCAAGCGGTTGCGTTGGGATAAACACAGCCAGAAAGACACACACAAACACACACGTAAATGTACACACATGTATATTACATACATACATACATACATACATTATGGTTGCCCCCTCGTTATCGAGTATGGCCATTGCACAAAGCTTAACTGTTACTGGTGCTGTGATCGAATGTGACTTTTTAGCCCAGCTAAAGATCTACAATGTCTTGTACAAAATTGGCAACTAAGACCTTTACTGGTAATAGCCGGTTGTAGTTGTAACTGGGCTTCATGTACCTTTGCATGTCGTTTAAGTCCTCCTGCCGAATTACACTCTCTTCATACATACATACATATATGCATGCATACATACATATATACATACATACATACATACATACATACATACATACATACATACATACATACATACATACATACATACATGCATATGTATGTATGCATATGGTACCCAAGCATGGCCGCAGTCCTCGGACTGAAACTAAAGGAGGAAGAAGAATATATATATACACGACGTGATAGCCATAAGTTTTCCATCTACGAAATTCACTCGGAATTCATTTGACAACTATACTCGGTTTCTTTATTAGCCACAAGGGCCCAAACATACAGGGGGACAAACAAGGAGAGACAGGACACCACAGAGGAGAAATTACATAGAATGAATACGATGATATAATTATACAATAATGGGGTTCTGAATTGTTTCATGCGCCCCTCATCACATGCATTGCCATTAATCTTTTTAAACTGTCCGTTTTTATCATATATTTAACTAACAATTAATTATCGTCTACCATTACAATTATTTGAACCATTTATACGTTCTCTAAAATTGTTCTTCTATTTTCCGATATGATTAATCATAACATAAAACACTTACTCTTTCTTTTTCCTCTTGTTTTTCTCCTTTTTCATTTTTCCTGTCGCTTTGGCATACTTATTTACCTTTTAGTAATATTTCATTAGTGGTTCGATTTCTACTAAATCCACATCTGGTGGCAATTCTTTGAATTCCACACTTATTCTTGTGTCAATATTATCTCCACACATTTCTTGCAGTCTCTTATAACTTTCCTCTTCAATTGCTATCGCCTTCATATCCTCTGCATATATGTATACTGGTATCTTTACTCTTACTATTTCGTTGAAGTGGAATAACATGCGGTAGAATTGAACCCGAAACCACGTATTTGCGAAGCAAACTTCTGAACTGTACAATAATACCAGCTCTGCTGAATGCGTACAAATTGCGACAGAAATGTTGATCATTGTTTAATTATTATAAAATGTCGTTTTTTGTTTGTCTGTTTTTTGCTATATTTAGAGACTCGTATCATTTTATCCTCTCCCCCCCCCCCTGTTATTTAGCTATTTAAACTTTTTTATCTCAATCTTTATCTCTATATTTCAACGAATAAACTTTGTGTTACTAAAGTTAGAAGTATTGTCTAATGTTAAGTTGGAGACTGCTCTCACCCTGCTGTTATTTACTGCCAGATAATAAATTGCTTCTGAAATAAAGAAATTTGCCCTTTAAACTTAGCAAATATTTCGATTTTACTGATGTCTTTTTATCAAAGAAACTGCAAAGAAAGATCATTTAAAATCACTGACCTGCATATGTTCTGAAATTTTTCAGCGTATATATATTTGTAGTAAGCTAAGAAATAAAAGTTATTATCAAGGATCTATTTTTATTTCAGAGTTTCTCTAACCAACCTAACGTTGTACAGTAAAGCTTATTTACAGCTA
Source organism: Octopus sinensis (assembly GCF_006345805.1). Taxonomy (NCBI): domain Eukaryota; kingdom Metazoa; phylum Mollusca; class Cephalopoda; order Octopoda; family Octopodidae; genus Octopus; species Octopus sinensis. The sequence goes on along the minus strand of NC_043007.1, from coordinate 278,989 downwards.
TAAATTCATAAAGATTTTTCATTATAGCTTTGCAATATTGAATACCAATGTTATGAAGTATCATATATATTTTCGTATTATATCATAACATTGTTATATCTACAGGGAACCAATGTTTCCATAATAAATTAAACCAATATTATTATAAAAAGTCTCATAATTATACTTGAGCCATATTTAAAACTTAGGGGTATACGATATTCTTATTTTTAGTGAACAAATAAATATTCAATATTTATATACCTATTTCTTTACTACCCACAAGGGGCTAAACACAGAGGGGACAAAGAAGGACAGACAAACGGATTAAGTCGATTATATCGACCCCAGTGCGTAACTGGTCCTTAATTCGTCGATCCGAAAGGATGAAAGGCAAAGTCGACCTCGCTGGAATTTGAACTCAGAACGTAGCGGCAGACGAAATACCTGTTTCTTTATTACCCTCAAGGGGCTAATGACAGAGAGGACCAACAAGGACAAACAAACGGATTAAGTCGATTGCATCGACCCCAGTGCGTACCTGGTGCTTATTTAATCGACCCCGAAAGGATGAAAGGTAAAGTCGACCTCTGCGGAATTTGAACTCAGAACGTAACGGCAGACGAAATACGGCTACGCATTTCGCCCGGCGTGCTAGCGTTTCTGCCAGCTCGCCGCCTTATATTTTCTTGTTATATCATAACATTGTTATATCTACAGGGAACCAATGTTTCCATAATAAAATAAACCAATATTATTATAGAAATTCTCATAATTAAACTTGAGCCATATTTAAAACTTAGGGGTATACAATATTCATATTTTTAGGGAACAACTAAATATTCAATATTTATATTTGTCATCGATTCCGTCTGGTTTGATGTAACACTCAAATACGCAAAATCCACATAGTTTTGTGGGCGCAGCTTGCCAACAAGTGTGTGCGTGTGTGTGTTTGTGCATGTACGTGTACGTGTGTGTATGTGTGTGTGTGTATGTAGGTGTAGGTGTGTGTATGTGTGTGTGTGTTTATGTATGTAGGTGTAGTATGTGGCTGTGCGGTAAGTAGCTTGCTAACCAACCACATGGTTCCGGGTGCAGTCCTACTGTGTGGCACCTTGGGCGAGAGTCTTCTACTATAGGCTCGGGTCGACCAAAGACTTAGGAGTGGATAATTTATTGATTAATTAATTAATTTAATTGATAAATTTTACCCTTTTATTATTAATTTAAAATTATAATTTACTCCACGATAGAAAACTGCAGTTTTCTGTGGTACTGCTCGTAGCATAAGCGTGGGGATAGGGGTTGAATAGTGCATTCATATTCGGTTCTGTAAATTTTGGAAGTGTTGGTTGCTTATCTGTTACATGATGTCGTTGGATCGTGTGCATATTTAACCTTAGCACTTTCAAATTTTATAATTGAAAATACTATATAGAATAGAGAAGTCAATTTTAAAACACTTTAATCTCGAAACGCGTATATAGTTAATCATGGTCGTGTTGATTCATTGTTTTTCTCTTTGCCTTTGTAAAAAAGTATGTTACCGTCATGGAGATTCTTATAGTAGTAGAAAAGGAGTTTTAACTCCCATTTCTAAATTCGGTATGTGGTGAAGCAATTAGCTGGCCCCTAATTATAATTATGTTTATAATTATAAAATATTTGTGTATATGTATACATATATATACATATATATACATATATATATATATATATATATATATATATATATATATATATATATATATATATACATATATATACATATATATACAATATATATACATATATATATATATAATATATATATATATATTATATATATATATATACATATAATATACATATATATAATACATATATATACATATATATACATATATATACATATTATATACATATATATACATATATATACATATATATACATATATATATACATATATATACATTATATATATACATATATATACACATATATACACACATATATATACATATATTACATATATATACATACATATATATATATACATATATACATACATATATACATATATATATATATATAATATATATATATATATAATAGATAGATAGATAGATATAGATAGATAGATAGATAGATATAGATAGATAGATAGATAGATAGATAGATAGATAGATAGATAGATAGATAGATAGATAGATAGATAGATCCAGATGAATATGGTAGTCAAGTTGAGGCACCAGAATTTAGTCGCCTTTTCTCGGAGAACATGCATTTTAGTCATTTCAATCCTTCCCAACGGCTCTTCTGCTGTCATCTATCACATTGACACAATTGCACTGGTATCGCAATGTCGAATTTGCTTTTGAGTTCCGCTGTCAGTTTATAGATATTAAGCACTACTGAAATAAACACGCAAATGATTGGCATTACAGAAGCAAAGATATCGTGGCCATGTCTTTTGCGGTTAAGAAGTTTGCTCGGAGATTACCATATTCCGGATTTGATTTCTCCGTTTGGCAGCTTCGACTATTGCTATCAATTGTAGTCACGTGCTGGCCAATTCCTTGTGAGTAAAATTTCTTTGACAGAAACTTCAGAGGTCTCTCGTTTCTATCTATCCATCAATTTATATATCTGTCTATCTGTCTGTCTCTCTCTCTATCTAGCTATCTATCTATCTATCTATTTATTACGTCTTAATCTATCAATAT
>NC_043007.1:238801-266301 GCF_006345805.1 Octopus sinensis | reverse complement strand
CATCAGACGATCACCTCTTCTCACCAATAAAATCCATGCATCAATTATAAACTATCGATCACGAGTAAATGTTTATATTTTCTGTTAATGTGTAGCAATGAGAAATTTCCAAGCCATTTTATATTTTATTAAAACTTATTTGCGGTATTTTTGGTATTCAACGAAAAGTGTTTTCTTTTGTTTTATTTGTGAAGTTAAAATAAAAACTAATGACGCCTTATCAAAAGAAATTTGCATTTGAACATCTCAGATAGTAAAAACATTTAAAATTACTATGATCAATAAAAGCAAGTCATTTAATACGGCTTGAATTACACCGTCTTAACAAATCAACCGTGGTGTTTCTTAATTTATGCTTTTTATTTCATAAATTATTCATTCATTATGAATTGCTTATATAGAAATGTATGAGTATCTTTTTTTAATGAATTACAGGAGAAATGGTACAACGAAAATTCGGAAACTGGTGCAATGAAGAAAAGCAGAATACTATATTGAAACCGGAGTCCTGAATATTTACAACAGAATAAACTTCTAAAAAGGTAACCAATGACCTGCTGACGGTATTAAATTGAGGGCCACTTTATGTATGCCATCCAGTAATATTAGCTTGAAATTTTGGCACAAGGCCAGCAATTTCGGGGCTGTGCGAAGTCGATTAAATCAGCCTTATTATTCAACTGGTATTTATTTTAACGTCCTCGAAAGAATAAAAGGTAAAGTCAACCTCAGAACGTAACGCCGAAAGAAATGCCACTAAGCATTTTTACCAACCAAGTAATGATCGTGCCATTTCGACGTGTTTATGCCGCACAATAATATTGATCTCAAATTTTGCTGTAAGGTCAGCAGTTTCGAAGGATGTGTGTCAGTCGATCACATCGACTCCAGTACGCAACTGGTACTTATTTTGTCGATCCCGCTGACTGATAGGGTTTACAATACAAGTGGGAGTATTATTCAAGCTTCTTTGCCCTTTGGAATCTGATTCTGAAGGAATGTTTTGGGGAACTAGCATATGTCCAGATATTGTCTTACAAGTTTTGTGACATACGACACAAGTCGTAAGAGGTTGTAGGTGTCCAAGATCATTACCTATATGGGCATTTCGATTTTCATGTGACTTCATGATCCATGTGTCCTGCATCCATGTATCCATCTTGGCTATAAATTCAATTTATTTCTTGGTTTTTAAAGTGGTTAAACTCACGAAAATTAAATAAAACCTAACACAGGATTGGACGTAAACCGCTCGATCATTCGTTTCATACCTACCTAAGTCAGAACTGCTACCCTTCGTCATCGCTAGAATATTTAGTACAGTGCAACTTTGAAACATTATACTGTTTAACCATCACCACCAACACATACATACATACATACATGTATGAATGATGTGTGGATATGTGTGCGTCTGTGTGCGTGGGTTATTCATTTCCTTTAGCCATTTCATCTTACCTTTATTTTGCCAGACAGTATTTGTCATTATAATTTTTTTTTTATTTGACAAATGTTTCGTATAAATACGCAGAAAAACACGTTTCTTCTTTCCGCTTAAAGGCACACAGACAGACTGTCTCACACGTATGAAAACACAAACACACACATATGTACACGCACACATACATAATATACACTTTTATAATACACATTTATAGATGCATACATACATACATATATATATATAATGTACCTGTGGCCTGTGGCGTGAGAGGAAGTGTATTAACGTCGATGTGTGTTTGCATACATATTGTCGTCTGTATTTACTGCTGACTTGTTAAATGGACCGGCAATATATCTTTTCAAAGGCAACCGAATCAAATTAGCTCTTTGAATAATTCATCTGTGATAGTTATATGATAAACTGTCTATTTATAACGGATTGTTATCAAATTACATTACTAATGGGATTATGTGAGTTCTCCGTTTCATACAATAAAATAATAACAGCAAAAACGACAACAACAATGATAATAATAATGATAATAATAAACTAGAGAAAACGAAAAATACATCGGATGAAAGGAAACAAAAGGAGATGCTATTTTGGCATGATGTCGTGTATGTTGTGTAGCCAGAAAAACAATACTGCAAAAGATGCTGATAATAATTATCTCATTGAAAACTAATACATACAATAATTATTCGTGTCTATATTTGTATAATTGTAGAATGACTAAACAGCGACATCGCAAGCGTGTCACGGCGTGTGTGTGATCAGAGTGCATCAATTCAAAATTATAGAAAATCTGAATTAAAGTTCGGTCAGAGATTACATTACCTCTCATCCTTGCACAGTCAATAAATATAGTTACCAATAATATAATTGGATTCATTCCATTCACCATACAAACTGTTCAAAAAAATTTGGCCTTGCACCTAGTCGAAAAGATATATATATATATATGTGTATATACCTCGGCATAAATCCAAATACATAGCATTTGAGTTAGCAAAAAAGAAAAATTATAACCGATCTTTCCTAACCCTCACGATAATTTTCTTCGTTGCTTTATCACTAAATGTACTCGAGATAATCGTACAGAATTTAATCCGTTTAAAGTAGTTGTTGTTGGAGCTGGTGTTTTTGTGTGTGTGTGTGTGGTTGCGTGTGTGTGTGTATGTGTGCGTGTGTGTGTGTGTGTGTGTGTGCGTGTGTGTGTCTGTGTGTATGTGTGCGTGTGTGTGTCCGTGCTGAAGTAGCAATTTCAGCAGTGTGGTATAATAAAAGTTAAGTTGTCTTGTTTTGATTTCAAACCACGCGAGATCCACTATATTTTCAGCCTTCTGTTCTCGACAAATTCGTCTCTGGAAGAACCCACACCCTTGCGACAGCGTGACAAATAAATATATTTCCTGTTCGATCTGTTAGTTAAATACATTGGCGGTGAAGATATTGAACTTTGCTTGTCAGGAGAGAAGCTTCGTTTAGTATTCTTATTCCGTATGTTTTTTTGTCTGAAAGATGCGTTAAAAATACACTTATTACTTACACAATTCCTTTTTCTCTGCGATCATTAACACCGATTCTAATCACATCCTACTTTCGAAAAGGAAATATTGTTTAATATAGTCCAACGTACATTGCTTCTAGAAGAGAAATATACGGAATGCCCGTGGTTTATACCCCTCTGATCATAGAACTTCTCGGCCAAGCATGATATTAAGCTAAATAACAAGGTTGGCATCAGGTGGACTTGAACTTAGGGCGTAAAGATCCAGAAGAAATGTTGTAAGGCATTTAATGATTCTGCCAATCCAACGCCTTTGCTACTTCAAACAATATATTATTATTGTTGTTGTTGTTGTTGTCATTGTTGTTGCTCTTCTATTTCTTCTTCTTCTTGGTGTTGTTGTTGCTGTGTTTGTTTGTTTTTTTTGTTGAGTGAAGCAGTCTTCGTCCCAGAGTGGGAGAAGTTCGAAACGTGGTCCTTTGCTATTCGTAAGACCCGCTGAAGAGAAAGCAGATCAACCCCCGACACCGAGAGCATCGACGGATGGATGAATGCGCATCCAGGCTCAGCGGTTGTGTAGGAAGTCGGGGACAAAAAACAGGAAGAAAGAGTGAGAGAAAGTTGGAGCGAAGGAGTACAACAGTGGTCGCCACCACCCCCTGCCGGAGCATCGTGGAGCTTAACGTGTTTTCGCTCAATAAACACATACAACGCCCGGTCTGGGAATCGAAACCGCGATCCACCGACCGCGAGTCCGCTGCCCTAACCACTGGGCCATTGCGCCTCCACTGTTGCTGCTGTTGTTCATAATATATTTCCGTGCAGGAAATTTTTTCACTCGAATCAGGTTTTCTTAGAAAAATGTCCATCTAAGAATTCAATCAATTATGCCTACTGCATTATGTTATCGGTATATATTAATTATATACAGATCGCAACATTAGAGAAAGCAAAATCGCTATTATCTGGATTTGATCTTCGAAAACATATACGAACTAATTAATCCAGTGCTCAGCAGTTTCCAATAACCTTCTTATTGATATTCTAATTACTTTCTGAAGAACATAATTGTATTATCTCTCTTTTTTTCTCTATCATGGAAGAGAGGAAGCTTTGTCAAAAATATGCTATAATATTTATCATGTATTGTGTTCGTTTCGACATTCACGTGATGTATATATCAAGAAGAATTCATTTAGCACGAAATTGGCGCAAATAGATAAAAAAAAGAAAGACAAATCATGCTTAAATTTTTTTACTACCCACAAGGGGCTAAACACAGAGAGGACAAACAAGTACAGACAAACGGATTAAGTCGATTATATCGACCCCAGTGTGTAACTGGTACTTATTTAATCGACCCCGAATGGATGAAAGGCAAAGTCGGCCTCGGCGGAATTTGAACACAGAACGTAACCGCAGACGAAATACCACTAAGCATTTCGCCCGGTGTGCTAACGTTTCTGCCAGCTCGCCGCATTAGCCATGCTTACATTTACGTACATGGTGGGGAAAAATAAAAGGAAATGATTATAATGATATTAAAGAGAGCAGAAACGGCTGTTACTCACCAAAGAATCGTCGTGGTACTCCGTCGGTTACGACGACGCGGGTTCGATCAACGGAACAGCCTGCTGGTGAAATTAACGTGCAAGTGGCTGAGCACTCCACAGACAAGTGTACTCCTAACGTAGTTCTCGGGGAGATTCAGCATGACACAGAGTGCGACAAGGCTGACCCTTTGAAATTCAGATTCGACAGAAACGGGAAGAAAGAATTAGAGAAATTTGTGGTGAAAGAGTACAGACCTACATAAAGCGGATGTAGGTGTTTTCAAATCAAAACTGGATCTCTTCCTGTCGAGAATCCCAGATGAACCTACTTCACGGCAAAAGGTGCAAATGAGGATAGCGACATAAAAACACCATTCTTCACCAAATGTCACATATTAGAGGAGGCTCTCAGTAATAACAATGTAGCAAAACTGAGGTGCCCCAGCATGGCCACAACTCTATGCTGAAACCCAAAACAAAAGATATATATATATATGTAAATATATAAACAATTTAAGGAAACGAAAACAAATATAGAGGATGGGAGGGAGACAGAGAGGAAAAGAGGAGAGAAGGAGTGATGGAGAGAGAAATGGAGAGGGAGAGAGAGAAAGAGAGAGGGAGGGAGGGAGAGAATTAGAGAAGGGGAGAGAGAAAGAGACAAGGAGAGAGAGAAAGAGAGAGGGAGAGAGAAGGAGTGAGGGAGAGGGAAAGAGAGAAGGAGAGACAGAAAGAGACAAGGAGAAAGAGAAAGAGAGAGGGAAAGAGAGAAGGTCTTGTGTTATAATGGTCACTTTTTAGTAGAAAAACAGACGGCGAAATAACAAAGAGATTTGCTTCCCCTTTTTAATGTTTTTCTAAATAATAAATTATCCTAGATAAATAGTTTACAACATTTTATGCGTCGTACAGAATTGGCAACGTACACAGCTTTCCAGCTGAAATATGAAGTGGACTTTTTTATTTTTATTCTTGTTCGATATATTTGGTTGTCCGAAAGGAAAGCTGTGTTGTTGACATTTTAATAGGTGTGACATTTTACGAGAATCACACTTTATTACTTACTCAACGATAAACGGGATATTTTTATGGTTGTATTTATCAATATTAGTGGCGATATTTGCGTTGATTCGAGATTATGAATTTGTGCGTGTAAATATCACAGAGAGAACAAATGTGTATAAATTTGTATACTGAATGTTTTAAAGGCAGACAAGAAGAGTGGAAACAGGTAAGAAGGTAGTTTCTATTCGATTATAGACGCCATTTTATATGGATGCCCAATAATTATTTTTAAAATATTTATGATATTATTGTACTTTCTTATCCACATTCCTCCTCCTCACTCACTTTCCGGCACAATCTTTCTCTTACGCTTTCTCTTCTCTCTCCTTCTCTCTTTCTCACTGTCTCCCTCTCTCTCCTTCTCTCTTTCTCATTCTCTCCCTCTTTCTCCTTCTCTCTTTCTCACTTTCTCCCTCTCTCTCCTTCTCTCTTTCTCTCCCTCTCTCCCTCTCTCTCTTTCTCTCTTTCCTCTCTCTCCCTCTCTCTTTCTATCCTTCTCTCTCCCTCACTCTTTCTCTCCCTCTCTCCTTCTCTCTTCCTCTCACCTTTGCTCTTTCCCTTTCTCTTTCTCTCTCTCCTTCTCTCTTTCTCTCTCTCCCTCTCTCTTTCCCTCTCACGCTCCCTCTCTCCTGCTCTCCTTCTCTCCTTCTCTCCTTCTCTCTTTCTCTCTCTCCCTCTCTCTTTCCCTCTCCCGCTTCCTCTCTCCTTCTCTCCTTCTCTTTCCTTCTATCTCTCCCAACCTTCCTCTCTCTTTCCCTCTTATTAAATATATATGTATATATTTGTGTGTGTGTGTGTGTACATTGTTCATATTTTCCCTTGAATCCATCATTTGCTTGTGATCATTATGATCTTATGGCGAAGTCTTTCAAGAAACAGGAACACAACCTTAGTCAGGCAAATACATGATCAAAGACATTCCGGCCGTGAACATGTTGACCATTCTTTTATACCAAGGGTATTCTTAACTTCATCATCTAGAGTAAGATTCGTTTCTTAAAAACGTCTGGAGGTAATTGAAAAGAAATATGCCTATTTCGATCACTTAAAGGAAACTGTTCCTGTTCTTAGACGAGAATGACTGTCGCTGGGCGGCGAAACAGCAATTTAACTCTTCCAATGTGGACATGAGTTGTCTCGACTTGGCGAAGACCTTTCAAAAATTAAAATGATGTGCTACAAAATGTATGATCTGGAGAGTATCCCGAAACTACATGACGGCTGCATCACATTTTAATAATCAGGTGTCGCGTGGTCACAATCAAGATTGCTCTCTTGCTCAAACGAACACCGATTTTGAGCAGAATCCCCCAAGGTTCTACCTTGCAGCTATTATTGTTTGTAATGACACACCCTTTATCATGGAGACAATCATTTTGAATAGCTTTGTTTACGATATAATAGTTTCACAGACAATTAAAGACTCGGAATATGTCGCAGATCTATTGCAAATCCTTAATGTAATGGGCTGACGTAAACACATTGCAAATTACTACCAGAAAGTTTCAAGCTCTTCTATATCAATGCAACGAGGATGTACAGAATGTGGAGCGATTACTATCCTAAATTGATAACGAATACATATCCTGGGGGAAATATAACGACCAAGCAACGTTTCATGTACACAATACTACGATGGTAACGGCGTGAAGGAGGCGAAGGGATATAGACTCTGTGATCCTCTAGAAAACAGGTTCTCAAACATTTGGGACCCCTCATAGCCACATAATACCCTCAGCGCATCTACCCCTATTTTTTATGTATAAATAAATAATTTATACTTTATTAATTTATATATGTGGAGGCGTAATGGCCTAGTGGTTAGGGCAGCGGACTCGCGGTCGGTGGATCGCGGTTTCGATTCCCAGACCGGGCGTTGTATGTGTTTATTGAGCGAAAACACGTTAAGCTCCACGATGCTCCGACAGGGGGTGGTAGCGACCCCTGTTGTACTCTTTCGCCCCAACTTACTTTCACTCTTTCTTCCTGTTTCTTGAGTAACGCTGTGATGGACTGACGCCCCGTCCGGCTGGGGGGAACACATACGCCATAGAAACCGGGAAACCGGGCCCATGAGCCTGGCTAGGCTTGAAAAGGCCGCTTAAATAAAAAAAAATTATATATATTATGAATCGTTTGATATTTAATATATTATAAATTCATTGCTTCCCCCAATCCACTGCCTATCTCCCAATACCGTTTTTTCTCTACTGCCCTCCTTTAGACACCATCACCCACCTGGATCCTCTCAACGCCCACCGGGGGAGCAGTAGCGCCCACTTTGAGAACCTATGATCTAGAAGGAGAAAGTAAGAAGGCACTCTAGTTAATTGTTGAACATTTGACTCCGGCCGCCTGAACCATTGCTCAGAATAACTGACGCCACGCAATTTTAAACTAAACGACAACATTACAGCGTTCAGAAAATCGCCTCAATGCAAAGGCTTGGGTCCTGAGAGATATTAAAAGAACTGAGATTCAACTCATTCGTGAGACACATGAAAGAAATGCAGTAATTTATAGAAGAAATATTGTGAAAGAGCTCGTATACAATTTGGGGATTGAGAGTTTCGAAAACCATTAACGGGAGTGCTATTGCATAGTTCCGAAGATTTCGTTATCGCCATCAAAATCAAGTCAAGAGCCTGTAACAGCCTAGCGTTGTACGGTTTGCAGCTTTACCGTATCTCGCCGAGGCCGCCGGAATCCAATACGGAAGGATGTAGATATATTTGATAAATGTTTAGATATTATAGGCTGTGTGGTAAGTAGCTTGCTTACTAACCACATGGTTCCGGGTTCAGCCCCACTGTGTGGCACCTTGGGCAAATGCCTTCTACTATTACCTCGGGCAGACCAAAGCCTCGTGAGTGGATTTGTGAGCAATAATGAAATATATGTGTGAAAGAGAGAAAGAGAGAGAGAGAGAGAGAGAGAGAGAGTATGCGTGTATGAAAAAGCGAATATGGGTGCATAGACAAAACGTGTGTGTGTAGAAAGAACGTGTGTGTGTAGAAAGAATGTGTGTGTGCGTAAGTTAGTAAATATATACAATGACAGAATTACGTAGTTTCCTTTAAAGTGCATCGTAATAGTATCGAATTAAATAAACCGAAGATTACATTTCAATATAAAACCTTCTCTTTTCCCCCTCTACACTTGTTTTGTTTGCCGACGCCTCTAAGAATTGATTTTATTTTCCCAAACTGGTATTCGTTCGGAATAATTGCTTTGCTTATATTTCACCATTTCAATCGATGAATATTGTGTGAAAACACACGCTCACACACACACACACACACACACACACACACACACACACACACACCACACACACGCATGTGCGCACGCAAGCACACTCACACTTACATACAAATACATACAAATACACACGCACAAGCACACACGCTCACACGCACACGCACACACGCGCAAGCATATTCATACACACATACACACGCAAACACATTCACACATACGCACACACACAAGTACACACGCACAAACATTCACACCCACATGCTCACGTGCACACATACTCACACACGCAAACACTCTCTCACAAAATCACACACATACACACACACTCACACAAACACACACACACACACAAACACACTCATACACTCACACACACATACACATACTCTCACACACATACACACACTTTCACATACATACACAAACGCACGCAAACACACTCACACACACACACGCACAAACACACAAACACACACACGCACGCAAACAAACACACTCACACACATACACACACACATTCACACACAGATACACACACACACGCAAACACACACACACACAAGCACACTCATACTCACACACATTCACACACAGATACACACACGCACACAAACACACACACAAGCACACTCACACACACACATACACACACAAGCACACTCACACACGCACCTACACACACACTGATAGTTTTTTTTTACTTTTACGTAACCGAATCATGCAACACAGCCTTCTGTTAGTCTTATTATATCTTTAGCACAAAATCTATTTCATCAAGGGACTTAAATCTGCTAATCTGTTTCTCAAGATTATTACGAGGATATGGTTACAATCGATCGATCTGCTGTTGTTTGTTTACTTCACGTAACCCGGAATTAGAGAATGGCAAAACTGGAACCCGTAGAGATTTCATCTGAGAAGTAAATGATAGACGTGAGGTTATTAATCACTGATCATTCTTTGTCTTTCGGTCAACATACGTTTCTTCCAATTTAGACTTTTAATATTCCTTGCATTAAAAATACTTCAGCACTAAATTTATTGATGTTTTCATAATTTTGATATCACAGATTAAAAGTAATCTCTCTGTTAGGGCAACGCTAATCATTTGTATACTCTATATGCTTGTGTTATATTATTTTTTGCTTCAGTTGGTAAACTACATAATGTAGCACCGCCTAGGAGAATTTTTAGTCCAATGAATCGACCCCATTCTCTATTATAAGTTTTTGTAATGTTTGGTGCTTATTCTAACTGTCTCTTTTGCCGAATTGCTATGTTAAGGGGACCCAAACACACCATCACCAGTTCTCAAACGATGGAGATGGGAAACAAATATATACACAAAGATACATACACCCATATATATATATAAATTTTGGGGAGGGGGCCAGTCGATTATATCGACCCCAGTGCGTAACTGGTACTTAATTTATCGACCCCGAAAAGATGAAAAGCAAAGTCGACCTCGGCGGAATTTCAACTCAGAATGTGACGGCAACGAAAGCATTTCGCCCGTGCTAACGTTTCTGCCAGCTCGCCGCCTTCGTGTTAAATGGCAGTAATAATTTGCTAATGTTGTCATTTTAACACTGCATAATTAATTGCAATAATCTTTGACGCTCTCTGCATGACTTAGTGTAGGAGGTTCTTGAGATTATTCTATCAGTAATGTTTACTCTACAATATGCTAAACACTGCAGCACTAATTAGAAATATATTAGAAAGCATTGCAATATGTGTTCTATTCATCTCAGCTAAATATATGCACTGCACTTTTTAATTAATATTGTCTGTAAAGCTAATATGGCAGACCATTTACAGCAAATAATTTCCATATGTTCCATCCAACTCAAAAGTTTCTATGGACAAACATGTGGCATATCATGGCCTCTACCCTAAGTTCATCCACGTACCAAATGTTGGTTTCAGGTGTGTATAAAGAAGAGAGAACATCCCTCCTTCTTATATTTTCTTTAGATTATAGACTAACCAAAGGCTAGCATATAAGCGTTTGTACATGCGAGAGTGTGTTCATTTGCTAGCTCTTCTTTGCCTTGTATTTTGCATCTCCAGCCAAAAACCGGATTGGGATTTTATCGTTGCGGGTTTGTCTATCAGACGTCATAGCGAGATATATGCTTCAACGATGCTCAAGATTATCCTGTCTGAAAAACCAAACGAAATTCTGGAAACTCCATATTAGCAGCATATTATTATATTAGGCGAAATATTCCACGAGCAAAAAAGCACACAAGCACGTACACTCACTTAAAGATGATATATATATATACATACACACGTACAAACAAATACACACACACACATATAAAAGTAAAGGTACATGAAGGGGGATTGTTCTTAAACTTATGAACTATCTGTGTGTATTATACACACACACACACATGTATATATATATAATATATATATATATATTATATATATATATATATATATATATATATATATATATATATATATATAATATTAGGGAATAAATCCAAACTTACAGGGAAAAATTAGATTTAGGATTAAATCCAATTTTATAGTATAAATATATTATATTATATATATATATATATATATGTATTTATATATATATATGTATATATTTATATATATTCATATATATGTATATATACTTATATATGTACTTATATATATATGTATATATTTATATATTTATATACATATATAATATAAAATTGTATATGAATATGTATTTCTAACATGCATATGTATATATATATATATATATATATATATATATATATATTATATATATATATGTATGTATGTATAATATATATAGCAGATAATGTAATATCAAATATATATGTATGTGTGTGTTTGCGTGTCTGTCTGTGTTTGTTTGTGTGTGTCTATTATATTACATTTTACAAATGGATAGATATTTTAACAGATAAAGTTGCATATGTATACATACACGTATATATATTTATAATCATTTATACATGTGTTTTTGTGTCCGTAGGTGTACATGCTTTCGTCTATGTGTGTCTGTGTATGCATATACATTTTTATACGTATTTTATACATACATATTCATATACATACAGAGCTTATATATGTGTCAACATTTTCAAATATATTTGCTTTTCTATACATTCATACACAGTTATATATATACATACATCAATAAATACACACATGCTAATATACATAGATACATACACACACATACATACATACATACATACATACATACATACATACATACATACATACGTACATACATACATACATACATACATACATACATACATACATACATAATAGCCTCCTTCAGAAGATTCTCTGTCGATTTCGATGTCTTATCTTTATTCAGATAATGTCTCCATTATCCACTTGTATTACATAAAGTTTTAAAATCTTATATTTTCCTCAGGTTGCATAATATATATATTTTTTCTTTAACGCAGCCGAAAATCTTTAGCAACAGAATTAATCTTACTACTACCATTTGTCGTTTCAATTTACATTTAACAAATTGTATCCGAAAATAATGCATATGTAACATCAAATATTTGACATCGCTTAGCAAATAAAAATGTCGTTTCGTATGTTGAAGAAAATGGAACCACTTTGAGCTGCAATAATTCATGAAAGCGGTTCTGGTGTTATTACATCGCCGGCTATTGTTACCTAGAGGGTTGGAGGAACACTACAGAGCTAAAGAATTGTTAGGTTGTGTTCTGGCAGTCTGCAAGTTATCTCATGAAGGAATAATCCAGCCATTAGTGTCTTTAACGCTAAATTAACACAATAATGTGGCAGGTCCATACAACAGGAACGAGCAGGAAGTGTCACTTAGTTGTTAAGAGTGAGCTCGAGCAATGTGGAAAACCACACAAACGTTAGCCATTAAGCAAAAACCTACATATGACAAGTGACTGGAAGGTGCATACAACTTTGGTGAAATCGCGTCTCCAGCCAGTCTATACTGCAATTATAGTCCAAATATTGAGCCTGTGTTAAGATCTAACTTCACGAAATATTTTCCGATCGTAGAGCTTGTAATTCCTTGGGAAAACAGTATAGAGTGAGCACATGAAATGAGGGGACGTAAAATAGGATCAACTTAGAAAATCAAGTCACAAAGATAGGAGTTTAAGGTTCCACAACGAGAAGTTGACAGTCGATGATGGAAATCCCTGTTAAGGCAAGCTCTTTGTAAATCATGTACCTCTAGATACAAAACTCAATTCTAATTTTGCGGAATGCTTTTTTCCACATCATTTCCTTTTCTTTACACATTTTCAAACACAGTAATAGTTAACCATAAACAATGTTATCAATTTTTTAATCACTTCTGAGTGGGATTTATTTTTAATCACTTCTGACTGCGATCTCATATATGGTTAGTCTTTAAGAAATAGCCTTTAGTAACCTTTAGTAATGATTTACTGATTTCGCTTTCGTTTCCATTTCTTTCTTTTTTTTTTTTGTAAATAATGAAATTGTGTATCTTTCTTCTCCTCTCACGCGTAGTAAATAACCTTGAAAAATGCATAAACACGACCCGAAACCGTTCTCGTTATCCTAATTGCAATCATGAAAACCTCACAGCAAAAGTTAATTACGTCGGTTGTATTATAATTTAGCATGAAAATACAGATGTATGACAAATTTCTACATTTTCCTCTCAAATAAATTTCGTTTCATCATATTTTCGGAGCCTTACAGCAAGAATGATGAGGAGCTATGAAGATTTTCATCCTGCTTCTTTCGAGATTCCGAAATTCCTGATAACCATTATGTACCCTAATACCAAAGAAGTGGTACCAAGCATAAAAAACACTCTAATACACACACAAACAAATTGTTTTGATCAGACATTGAAACCGACGATTGTAAGGTTTGGTAGTTCCTACATTTTCATCGGAGATGTGGTCTTTTAATACACAAAATATATCACATATTTTCAGTTACTCATATTGAACAACTGGAGATTTTTGACGTTCTGTCTAAAGTTCATATCGCATATTGAATAAAATCAAGAATCAATGATTTTCAACTATTTTTGTCAAAAAACAAACCAACTTCTTTCATTTAAAAGTCTTTATAATACTAGAAATGCTGCTGGAACCAAATATGTCATAGCTCAGGATATCTATTGGTGTACATGTTTAATGCGAGTAGTTACATTCTAATTTGACATTCCAATCTTACGTAGCTCGATAGTATTTCCGGTGGTGGTTCTTTTACAGTTCTTTTTCGGTTGTGACACTCGACGCCTTACAAAGTTGAAACTTATAAGGTAAATCGTGCCACAGCTACAGGATGGAGTTGGTTGAAATCGAAAGAGGGTTCCTCCAACTGACTGAAAAGATAGGTAACATTGTGAATATGTGGGTATATGCATGTGTATGCATGTATGTATGTCTATTTATTTATGTGTGTCTGTGTGTGTTTATTTATTTATTAAAGCTGCAAAAACATCACAAAGCATTGTGACTCAGAGTTTCACGTTCCCGTTCGTCGGAGAGTTATGACCAAGAGTCTTGATCACAACAGTTCGATGAACGGGAACGTAAACACACCAGCATCGGTTGTCAAGCGATGTTGGGGGGACCAAACACAGACATAACACACACACACACACAGACAGACACACACACACACACACACACACACACACATATATATATATATATATATATATATACGACCACCTTCTTTCAGTTTTCGTCTACCAAATCCACTCACAAGGATCTGGTCGGCCTGAGGCTATAGTAGAAGACACACTTGCCCAAGATGCCACGGAGGGGGACTGAACCCGGAAGCATGTGTTTGGTAAGCAAGCTACTTACCACACAGCCACTCCATATTTTGTTATGTTTTTGCAAATTTACTAAAAACGAGAAAGCATATTACTCTACCTTCGGTATTCGAGTGCTATTTTTCCGAATCTTGTTTTGCATTTATATGTGCGTGTGTGCGTGAATATGTGTATGTGCGTTTGTGTGTGTAGTGGGGGTGGACAAAAAGAAGAAAAGAGCACATAACTCAGTAGGATTTACATGTATTACTTAAACCAGTTTGATTTGCTCTCCGTGCTGCTTCAAGCTTCGCTGGCCTGTAAAGGAAAAAACTGGAGGCAAAGGTCTCCGTGAAGGCCTGCGTAATTTGAAGTAGCACGGAAACGGAATCAACCTGTTTTAAAAACAACACACACACACACAACACACACACACACACACACACACACACACATACAAACACACAATTATATATATATAATTCAATATGTGACCGCCTGTGTAACCTTAGCGATTTTCTTTCTCCGCCTTACCTTCTTGGAGCTTTCCTTTTCCTATGTTTCTGACGAAGAGCTCCACTCGAAACATGAAATCCTCCTTCTTTCTTTACTTTCCTGAGCGTCCAATAACACTATACTTGTTCCACGTCATCGCGTTGTTGTGTTTTCTCTTTGTGTTTTCATGTTCGGATCAACTATATATATATACACGCGCGCACATATGTATATATATGTATGTATACGCACATAATTATTTATTTCTTTAACAGCTCCGAGGTAGCTATAAAATGTTGCATAATCACATTGATTAAACCTATAACAGAAACAGCCGTAAGGTAATAAACATGATTACATAATTCCTCTTCTCATTTATTCGTAGCTATTATGCGCTACACTCTCCTAACACTTGGCTCCAAAGTATAAATGTATCGAGTTGTTACGACTGCTTATTAGAATGGCTATGCCTAAGCATAATCCTGACGTATATATATATATATATGCGCACGTGTGTGTGTAGTGTGTCCTGTATGTGCGTGCGTGTATGCGTGTAAACGTATATGTATATATGCGTGTTCGTGTGTGTGTGTGGTGTCTCCTTTGTGTGCGTGCGTATGTGTGCATATGAACGTATGTATATATGTTTACACACACACACACACACACACACACACAACATATATATATATATATATATATATATACATACATATATATATATATATATATATATATGTATATAAATTAGAGAAGAACCACCATGTAGCAATTCAACAATATATGTATATATATACATATCTAAATATATGTATATATATATGACATATATACATATATATATGTATATACATATATACATATATATACATATAAATACATATATATATATACATATATATATATATATATACATATATATATATATATATATATATATATATATATATATATTATATATATATATATATATATATATATACAAATATATATATACATATATATATATATAAACGTACGTACGTGCGTGTGTGTGAATTAAACCAACGACAACTTGCTGAATATTCGCAGACGAAATGCCGTCAAATAAATTCTATGATTTTAAAGAATGTACCATTAAACCATAATTCCTGATATATCGTTCACTTTTAAAACATGAAAGCCATAAAACCTAACCAAACCGCACCGGTGCAGTGCTTTAATGACCGTCTCCCTAATGATATGTTCTATATTATTTTGTTTGCTTTAAGTATAGATATATCGTGAACTGAAGCTGGTTTATGAGAATTGCGTCAGGTTCTGCTTTTGCCAACGACGAGTACTTCGTTAAGTGAAGTCAATTAAAGAGCGTCTACGTGATCAGGGCAGTCTGCTAGAAATAGCAGCCAGATTCCCAGCGATTCCTGTGCTTTATTGGCTTTAAGACTCACATTTCCCTATGTAGTCTGTCGTTAAATATTAATCGATGTGACCCTAAATAGACTCGAATTAATGACTATGATGTCATGGAAAGGGCCTATTTTCTCAACATGTATGCTTGCTAGCTGGAAACGTTGCCCTAAGTTCTCTTTACTATATAAATATAAGGCGCTTGACATTTTGGGGGAGGGTGATTGTCGATTACATCGACGCCAGTTCATGACTGGTACTTATTTTATCGACCACCTAATGATGGCTTTCATTTATCCGCCTCGGCGGAATTTGAACTCAGCAGATAAAATCTGAATAAATGCCTTTAATTATTTCTTTCCGGCATGCTAACGATTCTGCCATCTCACTACCTGAAAAATGGTAATACTTTGCAACAAATTTGATTAAGAAACTCATTTAATTGTAGTCTTTTTCTTGCTCGAAAAATACAATTTAGTCACATATGTAAAATTATAAGATATACTTGCGTGATGTTCAAATTTTGGCTACACATTGTAGAAGTAGAATAATTCCACATTGTTGCAATATTACGACGACGCAAATCATATTTGCTATAAGCTATTAGGATTTTGGTTGGCATCATCCGGGGGAAAAGATACAATTAATATTCTTTTCTACTCTAGGCACAAGGACCGAAATTTTGGATGCTGGTATTTCCCTGATACTTCATTTTTCGAACGCGACGTTAAAAAAAAAAAGCATTGTTGATCTGGAGGGGATTTGAACTCACTGCAGAGAGCGTGAGAACGAATATCGCAAATCATTCCATCCGACGTTCTAACGATCCAACCAATCTCCCGTCTTAAAAGAAGGGAGTAACAATAAAGAATGACGAAATACATTTATAATGGAGAAAGGGTGTAGGGAAGGAGGTTTAAAATATTGGTGTTTGTAATACGTTAGTAGCAAACTGATATTAAAAAGAGTCTTCTTTTAAGAGAAAAGCGAACAGCCATTAAGGTTTACAAGAAGAAATATGCGTATTTGGACAAGAATAGAAAGTGTTCAAGAAGCGTATAATATATTTTAGAAGAATCTGCTGTAGAATTTATAGTATTTAAATAACTAGTATTGTAAGGCACCGTATAGATAAAAGGAATTATAACAAGTATAAATATGATAAAATGAATAACATATATATCCAGGGAATCAATAAAAACTGGTGCAGTTTAAGAGGATAGTTACAGAAAAGATATAATTTATGCAGGAGATATTTTACGATATTTGTAGTTCTAAATAAATGTAGTTTAGATATACTAATATCAAATAAAGAAGCATTGTCACTCGGTTATGTATGATATGAGGAGAAGCGAGACCAAATTGAAGAATATAGGAAAACTGTGTGACAAACGGAGAAGTCATCAAAGAAGTGGTTGCGTATCGTGGAAAGTGTAAGGTTAAAGGTATGGCAATGAAATAGATATACTTAGGAATCTGCAAGAAAAATGAAATAGTAGGTGAAGGAGTGGTTGTGTGGTAAGAAGCTTGCTTCCTAACCACGTGGTTCCCGGTTCAGTCCCACTGTGTAGCACCTTGGGCAAGCGACTCCTACTATAACCTTGCGACAACCAAAGCCTTATGAGTGAAATTGGTAGACGGAAACTGAAACAGGCCCGTCATATATATATATGTATATATATATATATATATATATATATATATATATATATATATATATATATATATATATATATATGTGTGTGTGTGTGTGTGTGTATGTATGTATGTATGTATGTATATGTATTTGTATGTCTGTGTTTGTACCTCACTCCACCCACCATCGCTTAGCAACCGATGTTGGTGTCTTCACGATCCCGCAACTTGCCGGTTCGGTAAAAGATTACGATAGAGTAAGTACTAGACTTACAAAGAACACGTCTTGGATTCGAGTTGTTCGACTAAAGGCGGTGCTCCAACATGGCCGCAGCAAAATGACTGAAACAAGAATATTTTACACAAACTATATCGAGTCAATTCGGAAATAATATCGAGGGTTTAAGTGTTGTTTTGAGGTGGAAAAAATGGTTAAAAACATAAGGTTCTATAATAAAACCAGTACATTCCAGTATGGACTTCAGAAGATCAGTGTTATCAAGAAAAAGGATAATCTCTATTCTTTCAGGAAAAAAAAAAGAAAACGATAGAAAACATCTAAGAAATTGGCAAGATCACTTATCGCCTCTTTTGTTGAATCTCGTATGAGAAACCTTGTCGTGTAGGCCGATAAAAATATTAATCCTTCCGAGAAAGAAACCAGAAGTAGATTGAGACATTACAGATTGCTTTTAAATTAGATATCAACCATACAGCAAAAACTTAACTCGACGTGAACCCATTGTTTAATCCCAACAGTCACAAAGATAATGCCCAAGGATATCGATCAATTCAACTAATCACTTGTCAAGTTAAATGCCTTCTGATGATTAAACGAATAGTAAAACATGACAAATGGATGACGAACAATAATTTTTAATAATAAACATAGAACGTTCGACATTCCAAAACATTTAAGCCTTAAGTTAAAGCGTTTGCATATATATATATATGTATGATAGATCGTTAGCCTTGTTTTTTCTGTCCCTTTCTGTGGAAGAGCGTAGGCCCGAAACGTAAAATGCTTTTTCTATTCCTGAGCGTTATACTAATACATCTGTTTGTTTTGTACACCACCTGTCTTTGTCTTTTGTTTTTTTTTTCGTAAACTCTCCCTATATATATATATATATATATATATATATATATATATATATATATATATATATATATATATATATATATATGTATATATATATGGGGTTGGTGCATAATTATTGCGGCATTTTTCAACAAATTTTATTCAGCAAAAATAATAACAAAATGTATCACATACATATATTCATATATACACACACATATATATATACCTATACATATATATGCATATGTGTGTATGTATATAGACGCAGGAGTGGCTGTGTGGTAAGTAGCTTGCTTACCAACCACGTGGTTCCGGGTTCAGTCCCACTGCGTGACAGGTTGGGCAGGAGTCTTCTACTATAGCCTCGGGCCAACCAAAGCCTTGTGGGTGGATTTTTTAGACGGAAAATGAAAGAAGCCTGTCGTATATTTGTATAGGTATGCGCACCAACGCTTGACAACCGATGCTGGTGTATTTACGTCCCCGTAACCTAACGGTACGGCAAGAAGGGGTCGATAGAATAAGTACTAGGTCTACAAAGAATAAGTCCTGGGGTCGATTTGCTCGACTTAAAGGCAGTGCTCCAGTATGGCCGCAGTCAAATGACTGAAACAAATAAAAGAATAAAAATATATATATATATATGTGTGTGTGTGTGTGTGTATATATATATATATACATATTGAGTTCAATATGTGACCGCGTATGTATGTTTTCTTTCTCCGTCTTCCCTTCCTTGGACTTTTCTTTTTTTCCTATGTTTCTGACGAAGAGCTCCGCTCGAAACGTTATACCCTCCTTCTTTCTTTCCTTTCCTGAGCGTACAATAACGTCCTCGTGTTGTTGTATTTTCTCTTTGTTCATGTTTTGGAGTAACTATATATACACATATATACTTATATGCGTGTGTGTGTGTTTGTATACAAACGCGCTTGCACAATATAAATTCATACATATAGAAGTACGTAACTCTATTACATCGACAGTTCAACGTCTTCTCTGACGTTCACCCTTCGCTTACACCACTACGGCTGTAGAATAGTGAAAACTATTTTCTGTTTTTATGAGATTAGCTGGACATTAGATGAATCTAGTTGGGTGGAATGTTAAGTGTCTTTCAATACTAATTTTAAGATTTAGGGATTGTATAATAATTTATTGTTAAAATGTGAGCAGGCAGTGATAGATTTACTCCAACTTTAACTGTGTTAGAATATGGTAGAACTTAAATATTTTGCGTCATATCTTTTCAAGTCTTTGATTTCACTTCAACTCGCTGCATGGAATATTCAGTTGATGCAGAGAGACCGAGAAGATAGAGATAAAGAGGGAAGAAAAGAATGATGAACGAAATAGGTAGAATTAGCGAGGAGAAGAGAGAGGGGTTTGTTGACTTGAGCGTTGTATGTCTTCCTCTAAACGGTTTGTACAAGTCTTTATTTTCTTTGTCTCTCTTAGATCATTAAAATGGAGGACACTTAAAGTTCTGTTCAACGCTCTTAAAATGCCATCGAATTTGATATTCGTATCATTATACACAATCAATTTCATTATCGTTGATCATAAATAAGTTTTTATCACCTCCGTCATCGATCCGTAGATTAAGAATAAGTTTCTTCCAACACACCACTTCCTTGAATTTATTTATTACAAATTACATCTCCCGTTAATACAGAGTTCTAAAAACGTTATAACTTATATGGTTAGCATTAGTATTGTTTATGATAACTGACATGAACTAACAAGAAGTATTTCATAAATAAATCATCGCCATCAGTGATGAAGTTTATTTTGCTGCTAAATATTAGGATTTCATCAAGCGGCAACAATCAAGATACGTTTTACCATGCTACACCAGAAATTTCTATACATCATGAATTTTGATTGAACCTTAATTTTATGTGTGTTTCTACCAAAATTATTAATGTAGCTGAGTAGTCATAAACCTCTATTATTTTGTCACCCCCAAAATTTCATCGGATATCCCCTGGTGTCCAGCAATATCAAGCACCAACATATCACACCTTATTTTGAACAATAGTACGGGGGATAGGTAGTATGGTCCTGTAAATTCCCCCTTTCGACTTCTGCTCAGGCTATTTTGAAACTTCATGGGGAACTTGGTATACATACTATAATGGCGTATCTTAAAGCTACTTCGTAGTCTTAGATTCGGTTCCACGGGGAAGAGTACATTTTACACATATCCTAAAGGAAGTCAATATCTTTGACTTTGAAATATTTGATATATAAATTGTGTTGAATTTCCTTCTATGTATTCCAGGCCGTATTTGTGCGACAGAAAGATATCCTTGTTCTCAGCAGCATAGGATTCAAGTACTTAAGACCACTTGTCTCGTTGCAATACGTGCCATTGTTGGAAAAAATACTACTGAAAGCCGTCAATAATACTCAGAAAGATGTAAACAGCATAAACTTCAAATCACTTCCTCTGAAAAACTGGAATGAAGTGTGGGCGTTAAAATGTTATACACTAGAATATTCTTTTCTACTCTAGGCATAAGGCCCGAAATTTTGTGGGAGGGGGCTAGTCGATTAGATCGACCACAATACCCAAATAGTACTTAATTTTTCGACCTCGAAAGGATGAAAGGCAAAATCGACCACGGCGCAATTTAAACTCAGAACATAAAGACAGGCGAAATACCTATTTCTTTATTACCCACAAGGGGCTAAACACAGAGGGGACAAACAAGGACAGACATAGGTATTAAGTCGATTACATCGACCCCAGGTCGTAACTGGTACTTAATTTATCGACCCCGAAAGGATGAAAGGCAAAGTCGACCTCGGCGGAATTTGAACTCACAACGTAACGCAGACGAAATACCGCTAAGCATTTCGTCCGGCGTGCTAACGCTTCTGCCAGCTCGCTGCCTTGTTATACACTAAAATATTGTTATAACAATATTTTTACAATTGAATAGCGATTCTTGGCTGTGCTTAAGAACATATTTCAAATGAATGTATATCAGTGTATTAAAAGATATTTAACTGACTGACTCAACAGAATTTAAAGTTTTAAATGATATTCAACACTAATTGGTTGCAGAAGGTGACTACAACGAATAAATCTAAAATAGCCAAACCTTGTTGCTTAACAAAACACTGAGAAAATACATGAAGCTTATCGCATATTCACTGCAGCATACGTAGATCATCGACAGCCAAATCATCATCTGGGTACCGTCCCAGTGTTGCGTCCCCAAAGTCCATCCCCTCCTCACCGTGGTGGGGACGCTGGCAACGGGTAGTGTCAGAGCTATGCCGTCGGGAACCTCGGTTCCTGGTAGGGCCACCCAAGGAAGATTGGCCTGACACCGAGTGGTATTAGGGCCACAACCCGGCAGACGGGGCTCTGGTGAAAATCCTCGGAGTATCTGCTTCGGCAACCGGCGGCTCCTCGGACGTTCTGTCCCTGCGTCTGCGGACAATCTGCGGCAAACAGGATGTCTGCACATGCGGGATTGTTGGAGACCGCTTGTGAAATCCACATATTCCCACGAAACTTCTTCCATGAGTAGAAAGAAGCCGACTCAACCCGCCCAGAGTGAATGCTGCCACAAGTACAAGTAAGTCCAAGTAAGTCCCAACGGATTGCCTAATTTGTAGCATTAAAAATGAAGCAAACTAAAGGTAACCACTCAGATGAACTAAAGCATAAACTATTTCCTTAAGAAATTACTTATTAATTGAATTTTCTTTGTAATTTGGATAAAAACTCAAGCTAGGTGGTAATTGTTAGCGATGCTCAAAGAGATAATATCAAGAAGTATCGAATTAATATTTTAAAATAATTTGCACTTTTATGCAGAGAGCCTGAAGTATGGCTTATAACCAAGGGAAAACTACAGACAATTTTAAATGAATTATTTCAATCGATGTCATTGTCTCATTTCTCAGTTTTTTTCTTTAGCGAATATTATTTCTCATTATGTCTACTGTAGTGACCAAATGAATACGTATCTATTTTTCTATTCGTATATCCCCATCACCTGATCTGGGAGCTAGATTAGACTAATGAAATCTAATACCGCAGTACGCATGACCATAGGCTGTATGCAAATAAAGATGCGACTGTGCTCAACTTAATCAGGTGTATTATCTTCTTAAAAATGGTGATGTCTTAAAATATTCCCTTTCTTCTGGAGGAATCGCTAACACTTCGCTGCCTGGTTAAGGTTTTCCTCTCGTAAAGATTTTATCTTTTAATCACGTGGAAGAAATTTCGCACGTCTTTTCGGTATTCTGTGCGAGTGTGCGTGTATTTACACAGACGTGTGTGAGTGTATGATTGCACGCAACTATGCATACTTACATATATGTGTGTATTCGCATAAATTCATCGAATGCAAAAGGCAACACAAATCGCTGAAAAGACTTCTGACAAATACGATGTTTTACACAATAACTACGAAACCAATGGTTAAAAAACTTGGACGTCTAAATGTGGAACATGAACCAACCTTCTGGAAGACTCGGAATTCCTATTCAAACAAGGAGAGATGTTCACAATTAAAACCAACTTCACATGTGCTTCCGACAATCTCATTTATGTTATAACTTGTTTAGGTTACTGACAATTATACAGGACAGACAAGCATGGCACTTAGACGGAAAACCACACTACATAAGGAACAGATCCGTTTCTCAAAGTACAGACAGATTCTTTGCAGTGAACACAAAGAGAGATGTGCAGGTAATATCCAACCAAATTTCACAGTTTTCACCATTTGCTGGTGCAAAGAAATAATTTCTGTACAAGAACGTTTCAATAAAGAAAATTTATTTATCGAAAAATACAGAACACACCTAAATATTAAGGCATAACCAACTTTAGTCTCAGTATGTATTTTAATTCATGATCACATAGCCATCACTGTACATGCTTCATCTCACTAATTTAGCTTTTGAGTTTTTGTATATTCATTTATCCCCACCAAAAGCAATTTTGGTAATAATATATATATATATATATATATTATATATATACAACCGCCTTTTCTAGTTGTTGATTCATTCACAAACCTCCATACAAGAGCATGGGCCGGAAAGAGTGTTCTTGAGGAAGACACTTTATTTCACGATACCCCTGTTCACTCTGCTGTAGAAACAAGTCACAATGTCACTGGTCCGAAGCTGTATCGGCGTTTGCCTTACCCTTGGACAACATCTGTGGCATGGAGAGGTGAGACTGGTATGCATGGTCAATTGTCCGGACTTGTTCCTCAGAGGAGAACTTTCTATGTACAATCCCATAGTCATTCCTGAACGAAAGTTGTCTCTACCTTGCCATGTGTGTGTGTGTTTGTATTGTGAGTGTGTGTATGTGTGTGCGTGTGTGTCCATGTCCGTATGCTTGTGCGCGCGTTTGTGTGCTTGTGTGTGCGTGCCTGTATGTGTGTGTTTGTGCGTGCCTGTATGTGTGTGTGTTTGTGCGTGCATGCGTGCACACAGTGTAGGACTCCGAGACCGGTGGATAGAGAAAGGCCCGAACGCTTGCAACAGTTAACTCCGTTAAATGCCCTTAAGGCGCCTGGTTATGCTAAACCAAGTAAGACATTAATTCTATCATCTAAATGGATCATGGCGGGATTTTGAATTCACTATACAGAGGGCTGGAATAAATGTTTTTGCAATCCTTTACCTAGGAAAGATACTTCATTCTCAAATCCGGAAGTTTGAAAGAGAAGTTTGACCTCAACGGAATTTGAACTCAGACTATGAAGAGACATTGCAGATGCCTCGCCCGATGCTTTAAAGACTTCGGGTATTCGCTGAATTCTCTCTCTAAATGTATTATGTGTATAACGTTTCTGTAAAGAAGTATAAACGTTCACGGGTGAATATATAGATACTTACATTTTGACATACCTACACACACATTCGCGAACATACTCACGCACATATATAAGTACATACATATATTGTATCTCTGTATGTATATATATATATGTATATATATATATATATATATATATAATATATATATATATATATATATATATATATATATATATACATATAATTATAGCAGACACACACATACATTTATATACATATAATATATATATATATATATTATATATATATATATATATATATATATATATATATATATATATATATAACATAATGTAATATATACGTACAATATACATATATAACATGAATAGATATAATATATTATATATATATATATATATATATATATATATATATATACACACACATATATATATATGTATATGTATATATAATATATATGCGTGGTGTGTGTGTGTGGTGTGTGTGTGTGTGGTGTGTGTGTGTGTGGTGTATGTATATATATGTATGTATGTATGTATATATATATTCTAGGAAATGCATGTACGTTGTACGTGAGAACTGTTTACAATTGAATCAGTAGAATTTATCGACAATAACATATTTTTCAAAAAATAATATTAATGGTTACGGGTGAAAAAGCGAAGTGATGTAATACAATTATCGATAAGATGTTTTATTGATTGTTTCGTGATCTTCAGTGGAAGACTTTCGAAGGAAACGTGCTGTCAAAAGAGCATGTTTCGATTGGTGCTATGTAAAAAAAAACACAAGAAGAGAATAAAAAATACCATTATGCTATAAAACCGGATGGTCTTTCATTTTATGCTTTCGAAGCAAAAATTCAAGCTTGCCGACTCTTATTGACGGTTTGATGTAATTCAAGAAATGTAGGTTATTGGTTGTTAAGTTGCCAGAGAGAGCTGTAAAAGCAAAATAGTTCGATAACGAGTTAAATAATAGACTTTATAATTACTTTAAATCTGAAATGTTTATGTCTCACACGTATTTGTTGGAAACACATTAAAACTGTCGACTACTCTTCCAGTAACCAACATATTAGTTAATCGAAAGAACTGAATAACGATAATTATTTTAATCTTTTTCCGATTCCTGGTTCAAGCCATGTCCGTCTGTAAATTTCTTTTCATCATTATGGCATCGATAACGTAAGTATTAGTGTTATATTTTATCAATTAAATCGATTACAACCCCTTCATTATTTTTTCAACATGTTAACTTTGTGCCAACTGGGAGAAATCAATATTAGGATAGACATGAACAGCATTAGCTTTAATATCTTGCCTCAGAAAATCTTCTGAAAGAGACTTATGGGTAAAAATATATTTTATTTGTTACTGGTAGGAATCGTAAGAGTGTCTAGAAAATATTATGATTTAGGTTCAAATGACGCAGTAGAATACTTCCACTTTCATTATATAGGGTCGATAAAATAATGTACCCGTCAATACTTGCGATCAGTTATCCTTTGTTAGAAAATATTAATATATGATAGGGGAAAACGGAAGCAGTTGGGAGTATTCTGCATCGGTAAAGTTTAATCAACGCTTAAATGTAACAGGAATATTAATTACGTGCAGTTAAAATATGTAACGTTTCGGATTTTGGTTCTTTCATCAGAAAAGAATTTGCGTCTAAACGCAGATATTTTACACCTCACTGCAAAACAGCTCATTGTTACAAAATTTTATTTACAAGTCGTTTTAGACAGCATATTAATACGAGTGCTATTCTGCGTTTGTATACTCATTGTACGTATTATCCACACTGGTATTTTTTAACCGAAGTTTGTTTCGAGTGTGTCTATTTAATTCCAGCGTTGCTAGCTTTCGTTTTGTTTGCTAGCAAACGTTTTGTTTACTGACTTCTATATCAACAAAACCATTTTCCAGCTTAGCTCAGAGCGTCCGAGTATTCGTCACTGAGAAAAGGAAATCAGGTCGAAACCATGTACGGCAATATACAGGCATTTTTAGCGATTCCCTATCTTTTAAACACAAGTCTCTTTGGGAAGTTTCTCTGAATGAAAATATCACAGCTAGTATCGTCCCACATCTGTATACATGTCAGCAATGTTATATACAAGGATATTTTAATCAAAGGCATTTTAAAGTGCGTCTATTAATATATATTTTATCTACGTTAAATTTTTTGGCGTATTTTGTATTTACGCTTAAATTTATTTTCTATTTTCTATTTCTTTTGCTATACACTTTATTTCTTTGCACCACTTTTCTCATTTTTAACGTAATTTTAGTTCCTCCCAACATTTGTATAGCTATTTTTATTCATTCCAATATAATATCGTCTTTCAGAATATTATTACTATTAATTTATTATATACATCTATTCAATAATTCATTTATTATACCTCGTATGATATTTCATTCGTTGTTTACTTGTTTCCCAACGAG
>NC_043007.1:206301-231301 GCF_006345805.1 Octopus sinensis | reverse complement strand
CAGAAAGGTACACTCACACACACACACATACATATATATATATATGCGTGTGTGTGTGTATGTATGTATATATATATATATATATATATATATATATATATATATATACATACATACATATATACATAGGGTGTTGTTCAAACGATGAATAGCCTTCGCGTAAACCACTGGTTCGTTCTGTTCTCTTACTTTATTATCATCTTATAATCATCTCATAATAATGACTTTTATGACTCGTATTACTACCTCAGTCAATCTAAATGTATATATTTGTCACTACCTGTCATAAATAGCCTTTTTCTATTTGCAATATGCATTTTCGTTGATTTTTCATATTTTACCCTTACATTTCCACGTGTATTTCATATTTTCTTTTCGTAACATATTTCTACTATATATATATATATATATAATATATATATATATATATATATGTGTATATGTATGTATGTATGTATGTATGTATATATATATATATATATATATATAATATATATATATATATATATACATATATATGCAGGATGGGCACCATGACAGTTTCCGTATTCCAAATTCATGCACAGAACATTGCTTGGCCAGGGACGATAGTAAAAGTATTTGCTCACAGTGCCACACAGCAGGACTGAACCTAAAACTGCGTGGTCGCAAGGTGAGCTTCTTAAACATACAGCCATGCCCGTACTTCGTCCTAAGTCGTAGAACGAAACAAAATCATGACCAGAAACATCTTCAATAGAGTGCAGGTCCGAAAACTAACTGGAATATTTCAAAGCGCCGACTATATTCCAAATATAACCGCTGTTATCCATTCTTCTTATTTCCCGTTCCCATTAAACGTTTGCAAGCGAGAGCCGGAGATTAACATTTGAATAATTTGGTTAATGCCTTAAGTAAGCATGAGAGATCTGTTGTATTTGTCTCATGGCGATTCCCCCTTTCGTGAACAATATACTTCATTAATTCCTATTGCCTAATACAAGTAGGTATTTATTCATGAACTCAAAAACAATAATAACACCATAATGAAAGAAACGGATAAGTGAAATACTATTGGAATTATGGAAGTTGAAGTTAGATATTAAACAAAACGGCACCTTATTCCTACATCAGGCCCTCATCTATTATGAAAATATAAGCAATTGCTATCAATCAAATGCTATGAAATAATATAGCACCTTCATTCATGTACAGTGAAAAGGTTAAACTAACAGAGAATCTGACAACCTAAGGAATTTTTAATGCAACACTATAGCAATCTGTACGGACTTCTCCAAATATGTACATGCAAAACAATATACGATATCTGTAAAGAATCAAGCCGGGATAATATACACATACCCCTTCGCAACGATCTTAAGGTAAGACGAATACTAGCTGACCCAACTTGTATAAAGAAGAGACATCGAGTTTGTAGAAATACAGCCGAAATCTATTCCGAAGCCTATAGCAAGATTATAAGCCGTGTCTTGGACCTGTTATGCTACCTCACAAAGGAAAAAAAATAGCGAAAACACTATTGTTGCCCTATTTGATGTAATAACAGGCTATACTTCTATACCACTTGTTTATGGATCTCAAGCCGACGAATTCTGGCTTTAAATATTCTCTAATGAAATCCAAAGCGGAATGGGAAAGAGACTGAGTACTGAAGAAATAAAATTCATCCCACAAAGTAATGTTTCCAAATTCAGGGATAACATTTACTAACAGAAATTTTGGAAAAATATTACAACGGCTATTACCACTACATACGCAAAATTGCGTAGGTGTAGATGTAATAGCCCTTTTCGCTACGATACGGCGTTCATAAAAATAAATAAATGCACCCTTTTCAAGCCTAGCCAGGGTCATGGGCCCGGTTTCTCGGTTTCTATAGCGTATGTGTTCCCCAGGTGGACGGGACGCCAGTCCATCGCAGCGTTACTCGTTTTTGCCAGCTGAGTGGACTGGAGCAACGTGAAATGAAGTGTTTTGCTCAAGAACACAACGCGTCGCCCGGTGCAGGAATCGAAACCACAATCTTACGATCATGGTGCTGACACCCTAACCAGTAAGCCACGCGCCGCCACACGATACGGCGTTAGCATCCATAAATACCTACCGAAATATCGGAAATATTAGTAAGATGACTTCGTTCGATCTTGAGCAGATTAAGGATTTCAAAACCATAAGATCAACAAAAATATGCGTTTCGTAATGGAATATCGTCACAGCCATTTACCATTCCTGAATATTTATTTCTTTATTGCCCTCAGAGGGCTAAACATAGAGGGGACAAACAAGGACAGACAAGGGGATTAAGTCGATTACATTGACCCCCAGTGCGTAACTGGTACTTATTTAATTGTGAAGACTGAAAGGCAGAGTCGACCTCGGCAGAATTTGAACTCAGAACGCAACGGCAGACGAATTACCACTAAGCATTTCGCCCGGCGTGCTAACGATTCTGACAGCTCGCCGCCCTGACCATTCCTGAATATTGTAAAAAATCGAAGGCACATACATGCAAGCAGGCAATCACTATAAAATGAAACATTCTAAACAATATTTACTATATATTTCTTGCTATCAAATTCATATTGCAACAAAATTCCACTTAAACTAGCACGAAAGATATACTCGAGAGATTTGCATCTTAAATTTTGGAATAAAAGACCCCAATAATTAACACGAATTCTACTTAATAGGCAATATCTAGCAACATTAACTGATAAGGGGATGGAGCTTACCAAAGCAAGAGACAATCAAAAAAGGAAACACTCAAGAGACAGGAAATTACCAAAAACAAGGAAATAAAATTCCCTAAAGTAGATTACTTACCAACGCAAAATTTTCCAAAAAAAATACAAGCTTTAATAACGAAAACGTCTGACTGTTCTAACTGCGGAATCTGCATCAACCTTGTTGAAGACACTTATAGTTGGTTACCATAAAACAGTGGTTCGCAGACTTTTTCAGGCTGCTCCCCTCTTGACACCCAGGCCACATTCCTTGTGCCCCACTCCAACAAACCATCACAAACAGAGACCTCTTTCTAAAGCAAATTCAAAGCAACTGTATTTCACAAATAAAACTTCACCTAATGAACCCATTATGTTGTTTTTACATGAATTGTCACTGAATTATCGCCCCAATTTTTACACGAATCGCTACCCCGTGTCATCTGCCCACTCTGGGAACCACTGCTGTAAAGAACTCCCTTGTTCGTAAAAACATTTTCTTTTATGTTATTGTATGTGAAAGTTGTAATGAAGATTCTATTGACAAAGGGAAATTATCTTGTGAAAAATCATACTATTCATAGGCAAAGAATAAAAGATCTTAACAATAGACAGATTCTCCTAAATTAAGATTTTCACGTTGCGTGCAGCAAATGAATTAGAAAAAAATCCTTCTTTCCACTTTCTTGTTCTGGTAAAATCTCACACAAAATATGGACAAAACATGCATATTAAATAGTATAAGGTATAACATGATAAGCTATGATAATATATCGTATAGCTACACGCCAGGCAAAATTCTTAGCTGTATTTCGTTTGTCGTTACGTTATGAGTTCAAATTCTTCCGAGGTCGACTTTGCCTTTCATCCTTTCGGGGTCGATTAAATAAGTCCCAGTTACACACTGGGGTCGATATAATTGATGTAATCCGTTTGTCTGTCCTTGTTTGTCCTCTCTGTGTTTAGCCCCTTGTGGGTGGTAAAGAAATAGGTATTTCGTTTGTATTTACGTTATGAGTTAAAATTCCCCCGAGGTAGACTTTTCCTTTCATCCTTTCGGGGTCAATAAATATTGTACCAGTTGAGTACTGGGGTCGATCTAATCGACTGCCCCCCCCACCTCACCAAAAATTTCGGACCTTGTGCCTAGAGTAGAAAAGAATATATCGAACAGATATTAAACTTAAAATCTGAATTTAGGTCCTCACTGCTTTGCTGTACAGAAAACTTCGGAAACTACCATGAACAACCGGACTTTTCAAATTCAGTAAGGATCTCATCACGTGATTAACCAATACCTTCTTTGTTCTTTTTTATCTGTTTATTGACGAATCCTCCTATTGACATAAGCAAAACATTAACCAGTGAATCTCCTCAGATGCTTATGTTGCATGTATGTATATTATGTATGTGTGTGTATGCATGTGTGTGTATGCATGTGTGTATGTTTTGTATGTATAGTGAAGATGCATGGCTCAGTGGTTAGAGCGTCGAGCTTACGATCGTGAGGTTGTGAGTTCGAATCCCGGACCGGGCTGCGTGTTGTGTTCTTGAGCAAGACACTTTATTTGATGTTACTCCAGTTCAATCAGCTGTAGAAATGAGTTGCGACGTCACAGGTGCCAAGCTGTATCGGCCCCTTTGCCTTTCCCTTGGATAACACTGGTGGCATGGAGAGGGGAGGCCGGAATCCATGGGCGACTGCTGGTCTTCCATAAACAACCTTGCCCAGAATAGTGCCTGGGAAGGTAACTTTCTAGGCGCAATCCCATGGTCAGTCATGACCGAAGGGGGTTTCAGCATGTATGTATATATTTGCATGTATATGTGTGTATATATCTAAATATCAATGTATATATATAAAACGTAGAGAGTAAAAGAGTCAAAACTATGAGTAAGTACGGTTAAGTAGCTTTTTAATAATCCCTACAAATGTTTCGATACAGATCCATTTAAATACAGGATTTAAAGCTAAATTCAAAGTTTAAATTAAATTATATAACGATTTAAATGCATAAGATCTACATGTATCTCCTCAGGCGATATTCAATTGCTGTCTCTGTAAGTAAATCTACATTTCCATGATACAACTTCGTTTCATAATTTAAATTAAATTTAAATTTAAATCCTGTATATCTGCGGATCTGTATGTATCGACACATTTGTAGTGATTATTAAAAAGCTGCCTGACCGTTCTTACTCTTCCTTCTGACTCTTTTACTTTTCACTTTTTATTTTCACGCACGAGGAATACCTAAGACTAGAATTGGTAGCATACTATCCTAACATTACCGGCTATTTGGGAATTCTAAGGGTGAAGAAGCTCTATTTGTACTCGAATACGTTCTTGACAGACTATATCTATATATACGTATGTATGTATATACGTATGTATGTACGTACGTACATATGTATGTATGTATGTATGTATGTATGTATGTATGTATGTATGTATGTATGTATGTATGTATTGCAAGTGAAGCTTATAACTGAAAGCGTATAACTGAACCTGAAAGACTGATATCAATCAGTTGATATCAAAAATAAGTTATAAAAAAATAAAACTGACGGTCGTGAGTAAGAATCGAACTTACATATAATTAACGATAAGACATTTTATTGATTGTTCCGTGATGTTCGGTCAGAGTTATTTACTGTATATATATATATATATATATAGATATATATATATATATATATATATACATAGAGTAAATAACTTTGACCGAACATCACGGAACAATCAATAAAATATATATATATATATATATATATAATAGAGACGTGCTAATGAATAATTAAAGACTTCTTCGCCATCGGCCACACACCTTAAATTAAATTTATAGCTAGATTTAAAGATTTCTCTTAAAGATGTTTCTCACCACTCGTAGATTTCATGGCAGAAGTACATTTATAGTTCACAAACTAGGAAGAACTTTTGGAATATTTTTTTTTAACTATTTCCTCCTTTTGTTAGAAGAGATTTATGAAATATGCTGTCATTTTGTAATTATAATGATTTTTTTCTTTCATCATTGTCAAGGAAAATTACAACTAATGAGATCCAAAATTCTTCTTGGTACCTTCATTTACCAAAATCCTTTGGAAACGCATAACACGACAGGATTAGATATCGCAAAATATATCGTATAATTTGTGCATGACATTGCTACAGCTAAAACCTTTTCATGTAATAAATAATTATTAAATTATCTAACGCTGCACGCATTAATCACTTAATTAATTGTATAAAAGCTTCTTACAAAAACGGTTTCCTGTTATTTTTTTTCTTTTAATTCCATTCCTTAATGTATTCGATTCCGCCAGTTCTTTCCTTTCTTTTACATTATATATTCTTATCGCATTTGCTTTCCTTTCCTACTTTAAAATTTCAGCTGTTGTTGCTTTTTTTTTTGTCTCTATTTTCCCATCCTTTATAGATTTCATTCCTTTAACATTTGTTTTCACTTTTTTCTAACACACCCTCTATGATACATTGTCCTGATACTCATACCACTACCACCACCGCTACTGTCTCTTCGGTTCTCTTTGTTATACGTGATCTTTCCACCTTTTATTTAGCTACTTCTTTCCCTTCACGTATGCTCACAATGAAACACAGACGCGTTCAAGCATACATACATACATACATACATACACTACTAGCCAGACACTTTCCTATTTTGCCTCTTCCTCCAACCCTTTCGTTCCCCTGTTTATCATTTCTCTCCTATCAGTTCTCTCTCTCTCTCTCTCTCTCTCTCTCTCTCTCTCTGATCTCCATTTACGTCTCTTGTCTCTCACACTGTTGCTTATTATGCCACTCACTGCACACCACATCGACTGCTTGCCTTAGGATCTTCCCATTCACCTAACTTCCTCTTTCCACTTAAATTAACGACAAGGGAAATTCTTAATGGAAATTCAATAATTGTTATTAGCTCCGAATCAATTTGTTAATTCCCTGGTTGTAGCTGACTTCATTTTCTTTTAATTAATTTCACCTAAGAAATGAAATAAGTCTATTTCTTATAAATATTCTCAACATAAAACAGTGTAAATTTTTTCAACTTCCGTGGAACTGAGATTTTCTTCGAGAATTCCTTCGAATGCAATTAAAGACATGAACGAAAATGCACGTTAATGGTGCAAAAGAACACATAAACAAAATGCCTTGAAAAGTATCAACTATGAACAAACGTTGCTTTGTTTCTACTAAGCTACTACATGTTGCATCTACTTGACTTTACGACTCAAAAGTCCTGCTAATTGCCCGTGTTTTCTCCTGTTGCTTTAATGCTTAGTGAAATTTGATAATTCTAATTATGTTAAGATTATTTTGTACGCAACAACGAACAAAATCACAACACAACCGTCCTAAAAACGGTGAAATCACAGTAGATATTATAGCCTTAGATCTATTAAGGCCATAACCGAGAAAAAGACAGGGTGCCTACTGAGAGAAATTCATCTATCATCCACTTCAGACGAATGACGTGCTAAAAAACAACAAAAACAATAGAAACATTTAACATAGGAGCACTGTTTTGTTTTGTTCTATCGTTAAGCGGGTGAAATAAAAGCCTCCTTCTAGAAAGAACTCCTATGGCGGCTATTTGTATTAAGGCTGGTAGTAATCGAACAAATTGACCCTAATAATTCACTGGTATTTTGTTTAACAAAACCTGAATGATGGAAAACAAATTGAACTTGGGTAAGACTTCCAACCAGGTGAAGAGGTGATGGAATATTGTTGTGATCACCTTCATTCATGACTGACCATGGGATTGCTCCTAGAAAGTTACCCTCCGAGGCACATATCGAGCAAGGTGGTTTATGGAAGACCAGCAGTCGCCCACTCATACCAGCCTCCCCTATCCATGCTACTAGTGTTATCCAAGGGCACCAGTGACGTCGCAACTCATTTATCAACGTGCAAGTGGCTGAGCAATCCACAGACACGTGTACTCTTAAAGTAGTTCTCGGGGAGATTCAGCGTGACACAGAGTGTGACAAGGCAAGCCCTTTGAAGTATAGGTACAAAAGAAACAGGGAGAAAGTGTGAGAGAAGGTTGTGGTGAAAGAGTACAGCAGGGTTCACCACCACCCCCTGCCGTGGAGCTTTAGGCGTTTTCGCTCAATAAACACTCACAATGCCCGGTTTGGAAATCGAAACCGCGATCCCACGACCGCAAGTCCGCTGACTAACCAGTGGGCCATTGCGCCTCCACTAATGGAAGATATACTTTTATTAATTAAAAGCGTAACTGATTTCCTCACAACGCCAGCAGTTTTAAAAAGTAGGGCCTTAGTGGATATCCTTAATTCCAGTATTTGACAGGTACAATACAATATGGAGGGATGAATAGCAAAGCTGAACTCATCCATATTTTAAAACAGAACATGAAGAGCCGAGATAAATACAGCTGCGCACATTTTCTCCAAGCGCTACTATTTTGCCGGGTTCCCGTCTTAATTCTATCAATTAAAATAATGAGAAGAAATAATGCAGCAATAGCGAATTTTGAACCTCCGCTCAAACATCTGGTAACTTGTAACTTCCCCCAATCATATATATGGCAATGGTGCTTGTATAGGCCAACCAAAAACGCATTTACGTATAGACACAAAATCACATATATTTCTTTATTGCTCACAAGGGGCTAAACACAGAGGGGACAAACAAGGACAGACAAACGGATTAAGTCGATTACATCGACCCCAGTTCGTAACTGGTACTTAATTTATCGACCCCCGAAAGGATGAAAGGTAAAGTCGGCCTCGGCGGAATTTGAACTCATAACATAGCGGCAGACGAAATACCTATTTCTTTACTACCCACAAGGAGCTAAACACAGAGGGGACAAACAAGGACAGACATTACATCGACCCCGTGCGTAACTGTTACTTAACTTATCGACCCCGAAAGGATGAAAGGCAAAGTCGGCCTCGGCCGGATTTGAACTCAGAACGTAGCGGCAGACGAAATATGGCTACGCATTTCGCCCGGCGTGCTAACGTTTCTGCCAGCTCGCCGCCTATAGACACAGAATCACTTAAACACACAAGAAGCACACACGTAAACATACACACATACAACTAACCCACAAATACACACACACGCATACTAAAAGCACACACACACACACGTATATATGTGTATATGGGGAAGTTTCAAGCAGCATGTACCAGTACAGATGTAGCCTGAAACGATATATTTAATTTATGGCATGGTTAGAACCGTAAGAGCAACAGCCGTGACCTTTTTACGGTGCCTCTGAGAGATGCTAGCCGTGGAAAGAGAGGTAGATACCTCTCTTGGGCTGATATAATAGGAAGCAGAGCATCAATATATCGATCAACGATGCAATCCCAACGCAGAACATCACAAATGCCAAACACGCTCCGATAACGCAATACATAATGAACCGCTGGGGAGACCTCGTACAATGCATGGAATTAAGTATCCAATATATATACACACACGCACACACACATATATATATATATATATATATATATATATGTATATATATATATATATATATATATATATATATACATACGTATGTTTATATATAATGTGTATGTGTGTGTATATATAAATATACATTTATATATACCTATATATGCACATATATGTGTGTAGATAGATAGATAGATAGATAGATAGATAGATAGATAGATAGATAGATAGATAGATAGATAGATAGATAGGTAGACAAGTAGGTAGATCGATAGATAGATAGACAGACAGACAGACGGATGGACAGGTAGATAGATAGATAGATAGATAGATAGATAGATAGATAGATAGATAGATAGATAGATAGATAGATAGATAGATAATTAGATAGATAGATTCCACCAATACCCACCAAGTTCACTCTTACATTGTATGACATCACACTAAAAATACATCAACTGAAAATAGAAGTCAACAACACGGAACGCATTAACCAAATACTCTCATGCATGTGTGTGTGTGTGTGCGTGTATATATATATTTACGGTCGCCATCTTTAACAAGTGTCCCGCCATGTTGTTTATTCCTTCTACAATACCTCATTACGCTAAAACATGATAAAAGAAAAGACACAATGGTATTGTAACTGAAGCTACTTTATATTCTAAATATACCGACACCGATACGACCACTGCCACATCAACTCCCAAGGTTGATATCACTTTCTGCTCAGCATAACTAGCAACCAGGAACCCATGGGAAATTGTTCCTGTACGACCAACAGCCCATCATCATCATCGTCGTCGTCATCAGGCATCGATGTACATAGAAAGACAATTTCTTGAAACACGCAAAGTTCAATCACCTTCTAGATCAGTCCTGATCGAACAGCAGTGATATAGAAATTGACTGGACTTCGTAGTGCAGAAAAGATATTTGATGTTCAAGGAAGCCCGCTGCACTAAAATCACCAGCGTAAATAATACAGCGTGTGGTAGAAGCATCGAAATATCGTACGAACATGCATCAAAAATATTTAAATATGCCAAAATATAATAAATGTGGAGGCGCAATGGCCCGGCTGTTAGGACAGCGGACTCACGGTCGGAGGATCGCGGTTTCGATTCCCAGACCGGGCGTTGTGTGTGTTTATTGAGTGAAAACACATTAAAGCTCCACCTGCTCTGGCAGGGGGTGGTGGCGACCCCTGTTGTACTCTTT
Organism: Octopus sinensis; assembly: GCF_006345805.1. Classification (NCBI taxonomy): domain Eukaryota; kingdom Metazoa; phylum Mollusca; class Cephalopoda; order Octopoda; family Octopodidae; genus Octopus; species Octopus sinensis. The sequence continues at coordinate 220,891 of NC_043007.1, read as the reverse complement.
TGCCACAACTTTCTCTCACTCTCTCTTCCTGTTTCTTGAGTAATGCTGCGATGGATTGGCATCCCGTCCAGCTGGGTGGGGACACATACGCCACAGAAACCGGGAAACTGGGCCCGTGAGTCTGGCTAGGCTTGAAAAGGGCAAAAAAAAAGAGAAAGAAAATATAATAAATAATCGCAGATATTTTTCTAAAAATGCCGATTGTATTCCAAAAGACAATATAAAAGTACAGACACATAATAATCTGCCCCAAACAACCAGTTTGATAAAATTTAGGCATAATCTCGATCAAAGTACTAAATACAAGGACGAGACAATGTGAGCTCGTTCATGTGCCCCCTCAGCCTACAGTTAACCAGAAAATTGTTCCAAAGCACAACCATACACTTCTATAAAATGTCCCTCATTGGATGGTCACAGAATGCTCTAGATCTGTTTTTTTATTACCCATAAAGGGTCAACATAAAGGGACATACATTACATTGGGGACATACAACAATTATAAACAAAATAAAATAAAATGAAGCGTATGATACAATGAAAGATGAAATAATGTAAAAATGAAAATGGTGTTACCTGCCCCATCGAGTAACACCACTTGCTTCCTTTCTCCTGCTCTCTATTAAGCCTATGTCATACTTCTTTTTCAGTTTTATGAAATCTATATTCCTTGGAAGCCTTTCCTTGTCCAGGTCAACCTATTTCTTTACTACCCACAGACAGGACAAACAAGGAGACAAACGGATTAAGTCGATTACATCGACTCCAGTGCGTAACTGGTACTTAATTTATCGACCCCGAAAGGATGAAAGGCAAAGTCGACCTCGGCGGAATTTGAACTCAGAACGTAGTGGCAGACGAAATACCGCTAAGCACAACGCCCGGCGTGCTAACGTTTCTGCCAGCTCGCCGCCTTATCCAAGTCAACCTTCAACAGTTCATAATCCCCGTTGTGCTTCTCTCTTTCCATCTTTTACTGTTCTGTTAATTAATATCACCTCCTCGTTTATTTTCGTCCTCACCCTCTACATAAACAAAACCCGTGTTCTCCCATTTGATTACCTTTTCAAACAGGTCATCATCATATTGGTCCCAGAATGCTCTGAATCATAGAGCCACACGATAAAGTTCAAGCTACTTTTAGATTATAACAACAAGAATAACAAAATAGGTTTAGGCTTGATCTTGAAATGAATGAACAAGAAACTAATAAAATAAAGATACAGAGTTGATACAACTGGTATTTGACAAGCATTTGTAATATAAACATATGATAAGAGAAAAGACACAATGGTATTATAACTGAAGCTACTTTATATTCTAAATATACCGACACCGATACGACCACTGCCACATCAACTCCCAAGGTTGATATCACTTTCTGCTCAGCATAACTAGCAACCACGAACCCATGGGAAATTGTTCCTGTACGACCAACAGCCCATCATCATCATCGTCGTCGTCATCAGGCATCGATGTACATAGAAAGACAATTTCTTGAAACACGCAAAGTTCAATCACCTTCTAGATCAGTCCTGATCGAACAGCAGTGATATAGAAATTGACTGGACTTCGTAGTGCAGAAAAGATATTTGATGTTCAAGGAAGCCCGCTGCACCAGAAGCTAATGACTAAAAATACGAGTTGATACAACCGGATTTTTGATAAGCATTTGTAATATAAACCTGTGAAAGGACGCAGATAAAAGCCCATGTAATTAACAGTAACATCATCAACTCTAAACTATCTCAAATAACACCTCACGTAGCAACCTGCAATTACATACCCGTATGCCAACAGCAAGAGAATTCAATTATCAACACTTTTCACACATTATCAACTAAATCCCGCACAATGGCAGTAAAATAAATGCACGACACGCACTTTCAAATTAAGCGACGGCATTTTCTGCCTCTTATCCAGTCCTTTGTTGCATGCATCAGAAATGCATTTGGGAAATTTAAAATCTCAAAAGCCTCCAGGGACCCAAAATTAGAAACACCGAATGCGCCGAGGGTTTCATCTAAATCACTGCACTCATTAACATTTTTAGTTAATTATATCAACATTACGCAATCTGGAGACTGTGGAAATAAAAAGAATAAATTCTTCACAAATTGAAAGATTTACCTGAAGCAACACCATACATGTCTTGTATAAAACTTTGTACATAGCATAGACAATCCCAGAAAGACAATTCCTACGTATTTGTGGACTACCCTGTCGTAAACGCAGATGAGGGCCCTTGCAGAACAATCAGCACAGATGATGTATTTATGTTGCGTGTACATTAGTCCACAGCCACTATTAAATCGATATTGGCTGAACCTGGTTACGGTGTACCAGGCAGATTTCGAAGTGATCACAGAATAACGTGTGATGGGGATTTTTGCTGAAAATCACAACGCATAGCCCGGTTGGAGAATTGAAACCACGATTGTGAGGTCGTGAGTGCAACAGCCTAACCACTAAACCACACGCCTTCTATATCCAATGTATTACAAACAAACCTGAGAATCTCTTCAATTTTCGTACATTCAGAACACTACAAAATAAATGCCACAGCTCTGATGAAATTTTCTCTAAACGCATCATCCAATATACCACTAATATCAGTTCTATTCCTCGCTGCTCCCTCGATCACAAAATAGGTAACCTATACCTATTTCTTTACTACCCACAAGGGGCTAAACACATCGAGGACAAACAAAGACAGACAAACGGATTAAGTCGATTATATCGACCCCAGTGTGTAACTGGTACTTATTTGATCGATCCCGAAACGATGAAAGGCAAAGTCGACCTCGGCGGAATTTGAACTCAGAACGTAACGGCAGACGAAATACCGCCAAGCATTTCGCTCAGCGTGCTAACGATTCTGCCAGCTCCCCACCCTCAAAATATGCAACCTATACCTATATACATATTCCTTCCTGTTTTTTTCCAAAAGTAAAAACAAAATTATTTCCTGGCCATGCAGAATAACGCATCCAAAATTTGCAACTTCCCACAAACGAAATATCACCTAAATATTTTAACCTACACCTATTCAGCATTCTCGCATCTTCACAAAGCTTATAAAACCCCTCATGTGCTTATAAACATCACATTCATATACATCCGCCTACTGCATTCTAGTGACGGTTGCATAACTATTCAAATCTTAAGCAAATCACAATGAAACTTGGATCTAACAGCACAATACAGCATCTGTAAAATCCATGGCTTCCTGTCTTGCAAGTAGCGCGAGAGGATATCACATATTTCCAACAATATAAACGCACACATACACAGCACACACATAAAGCATAAAATTACTTACGAAAGGTTAAATGCAGCATCCTTGCATTCACAACACGTGCAGTAGAATGCAGTGGAATTCATAGTAAAGAAATCAAAACGACTCGCAATCATACATAGAGCACGCTGCGTTTATCTCGCTTTTGACACAGAAGAACAGAATAAACCAACTCTAGCGTACAAAAACTACGAGTCCTTCATGGATTTTGCCAGCTATTACTCGGGCCCCATGCTATGTATAACAATTCCAGTTGCAACAGATTTTCATATAAATGCTGTTATTTGGAATTGAGTAGTCGGAAGAATATAATGAAAACGTTTATTATTCTTTTGCAATCTTTTCGACAATTCTCTAAAACGTTCAGTACAAAATAATAGTTTTAAGCTTAAATTTCCCATCCATTATACAGTCGAACGACGAGAAAGGGTTAGCAGTTCGATAGTATAATGATACGATAAAGCGACTAATATTTTCTTTTCAATATGCTACTGGAAACTCATCAAGCAATTACAGCAAGTAATTTAGTAAAACGTGTTAGCAATAGTTTCTCTAAGGAATTCAATTTCTTGTAAAATTTAATTTTCAAGCCTTTCTTTTCCTTTTGCGTTATCTCCTTAAATTGGGTCCATTTTCAGAAAGCGAGTGTGTGTGTGTGTGTGTGTGCGCGTTTGTGTGTGTGCGTTTGTGTGTGTGCGTTCGTGTGTGTGTGTGTGTGTGTGTGTGTAATATGTGTGTGTGTGTAATATGTGTGTGTGTGTAATTGAATCATACATGTTTTGCATTCCCAATTAATATAAGGTGTTACAAATAGATAATATTGATCTAATGGAAATGTACTCCAGCTGGTAAGTTAGGTCCCCTGCTTTCGGAGCCCTACATGTGTAGCTATTCCATTGCTTATTTCCAAATGTCGGCAGTTAATAAAACCTACCAGAGTAGATGACTAGTACAATGTGGGTTTTTTTATAGTAGATATATATTTAGTGGAATGGCGTGGCTTAGTGGTTAGCGTGGTGGACTCATGGTCTTAAGATTGGGGTTTCGATTCTTGGACCGGGGGAAACGTTGTGTTCTTCAATGAACACTTCAATGAAACGTTGCTCCAGTCCATGCCGGACTGGTGTGCAGTCTAGTGGGGAATGTACACACGAGAGAAACCGGGAATCTGTCCCTATATTCTCATGGAGTTATGTAGACTGGCCCCTATATTTAGCACATAATAAATATAATAGAAGGATAAAGCTCCTCACCGAGCCATAGACTCAAAGGGCCGATCTTCCGGATTTCCTGATGGATATACCTTTCACTGGAAGGGATGCTGATCCCTCGCATGAATACTCATTTTTGCCAGGTAAGTCGACTAGAGAAACGCGAAATGAAGTGCTTTGCCCAAGAACACAATACAGTACCCTGTCCAGGAGTCGAAACCGCAAACTTATAATCATGAAGTAGTACCTGGATTTTAAAGGGCCGGCCTTGTCCCATTCTTTGTCACGCTGAATCTCCCTGAGAACTACTTCAAGGACACACGTGTCTGCGTAGTGCTCAGCCACTTGCACGTTAATTTCACGAGCAACCTCTCTGTTGATCGGATCAGCTGGGACCCTCGTCGTCGTAACGGACGGAGTGCTCTTTTGTTCTTCTATTGTTCTTATTAATGTTCGGTAGGAGGGTGACAAGACTTTAAGACCACCCTTTACTTCGCATGATGTTTTAAAGATTCCACCAACCCCACCAGACCCAAACCAACCAAATCGAATTATTCTAGAAGTAATCTGTGAATATTTTATTACGTTACTAATGGACGACATTGATGTACAAAAAGAAAAAAGAAAAGAAAAGATTTCAGTACAAATGTTATGTGTTTCGTGTCACGTGTATGGTATCTTCAATCTCCATGGCAACAGTTTACCAATTTGTATTTTCATTATGAAAAAATGTTACTTTTCTATTTTCATTGGGAAATAAAATCTTTATTTTATATTCAAATTGGAAATGTTATATCATAACCATCATCATCATCATCATCGTCGTCGTCATCAGTATTATTATTATCATTATTATTATTATTATTATTTTTATTATTATTATTATTATTATTATTATTATTATTATTATTATTATCATTATTATTATTATTATTATTATTATTATTATTATTATTATTATTAGTAGTAGTAGTAGTAGTAGTAGTAGTAGTAGTAGTAGTAGTAGTAGTAGTAGTAGTAGTATAATGCGACGCGCTGGTAGCATCGTTAGCATACCGGGCAAAATGTTTAACAGTACTTCGCATGTTGCTACGTTCTGAGTTCAAATTCCGCCGAAGTCGACCTTTGCCTTTTATCCTTTCGGGGTCGATAATGTAAGTACCAGTGAAACACTGGGGTCGATGCAATCGACTAGTTCCCTCCCGAAAAAATCCAGGCATTGTGCCTATAGTACAATGGATTATTATTATTATTTATTATTATTATATATGTGTGTGTGTGTGTGAATATGTTTGTGTCTGTGTTTGTCCTCCCAACATCGCTTGACAACCGATGCTGGTGTGTTTATATCCTCATCACTTAGTGGTTCGGAAAAAAGAGACCGATAGAATATGTACTAGGCTTACAAAGAATAAGTATTGGGGTCGATTTGCTCGACTAAAGGCGGTGCCCCAGCATGGCCACAGTCAAATGACTGAAACAAGTAATGAGTATGAACAGGATAAAAGAGATTAACAGTTGCAGCAACAATAACAAAAACAATTACAGCAGCTTCCTCGTTACCACAAACCCAAAAGTTGGCCTATTGTCTTATCTGTTGGTCTGATGTAAACTTGGATTGATAGTGTAGATGGCAATAACACAGATTCCAAACTGTTACGCGGGCTAGACCAGACATGTGACCTCATGTGTACCGTTGGCGATTTTTTTTTCTTCTGTCTTCCCTTCTCTGGATCTTTCCTTCTCCTATGTTTCCGACGAAGAATTCCGCTCGAAACGTTTAACCCTCCTTCTATCCTTCTTTCCTGAGTGTCCAATAATACTATCTTTGTTCCACGTCCTCGCGTTGTTATGTTTTTTTGTGCTTTCTTGTTTGGATTAACTAGACCAGACCTAAGCTTGCTTGCCCAGGAAAGGCGGGAACAGCAAGAAGAATTGTAACCTATAGACGTATATGATAATTTAAATGTAGGAACATTAATGCCTTGACATCAACAAATCCAGAGAAGTGCGTAAATAACGAAAGGGAATCAAGAAGCTGTGTGAGAAGATGAAGATGGTGACCGGACAATTTGCCATAAACAAATTCGCCGTAAGACAATTGGCCGTAGAACAATTGACTGTAGGACCATTCGCCGTAAGATAATTCGGCGTACGGGTATTTCGCTGCAAGGACATTCTGCCGTAAAGCTTAGAAACTTGAAATTGCATCGTTAATTAATTACGGTAGATGAAGGAATAGTATTATTTATGGCAGTCATTTTCGCTAATTGCTGAAATGCTAATTTAAAATCAGAAAGGTCGTTGAGAAAGGTCATTTCTCAATGTCTTGAGAAATGAAGAATCTCTTTCTAAGAAGAAGGTAAACGATGCAACAAGAAGAGAAACCAAGAGACAAAATTACAAAGATGTTTATAAACGCATTCTAAGCATTGTCAGAGGTTACGATCACAATCAAAAGCAACATTATTTACGTGCAATTTGTTTCTTTATTATCCACAAGGGGCTAAACATAGAGGGGACAAACAAGGACAGACAAACGGATTAAGTCGATTACATCGACCCCAGAGCGTAACTGGTACTTAATTTATCGGCCCCGAAAGAATGAAAGGCAAAGTCGGCCTCCGCGGAATTTGAACTCAGAACGTAACAGCAGACGGAATACGGCTACTCATTTCGTCGGGCGTGCTAACGTTTCTGCCAGCTCGCCGCCTTATAATTTGCGTGCAATTGTAATGAACTTACATGATATTAGCTTTTTCGTTTTCTAGCTTAACTTTTTATATAAAGTGTAGGACCTTCAATATTTTTATTTTTATTTTCTATCCTTCTCTTCTTATGCTTTGTTACAAAATGTTCTTGTGGCAAAATATCTGTACGTTGAATTGTCTTACGGCGAATTGTCCTACGGCGAATTGTCCTACGGCGAAATGCTTTACGGTCAATTGTCCTAGATCCGATGAAGATTGTGTGTGCCGGTGGTTGCAACATGTCGTAAAAGAGTAGGAAGAATAGAAATGTCCATAGATGCAAGCTCTCTCAAAGAACATCTACTCCTGCTCCCGAATAATTAATGTACCACTTGAGATAAAGATTAATTATTTTAGAATTTCATTAAAATTACATTGGAGGAGTAAGTTGTGACCGATTAGATGAAAAAGAATTCCACGAAATAAGGGTTATTATTGTACGCTGTGCTATTTCGACAGAGTATAGAAGAGGTTGTTTGTTCTTTGCCGCTCCTAATAATTAAACGATGAGTTTCGTCGCATACTGAAAGAGCAATTTGTATTTCGGCGTTCAAATAGTGCAAAACACTAAAATATATTAAAATATAACACGATCCATTAACCTCATTAACAGAAGCGGTTTAATTGATTCCTGACACAGTACATTTTCTCTCCCTTCCTCGCTCTCTTTTACTCTCAGCCACTGTCTCACCTTCATATTACCCTCTCGCCTTTGCTATCGTTGTCATTTTTCTTTCTCTCATACACATTGACATTTCACACTCACAGCCTTCCCCGTATACACGTGTGTATACAGATGTTTATATATATATGTGTGTGTATGTAGAAGGATGAAAAGGAACATACGAGTTGATATATGGAAAAAAAAGTCAAGATAGAAAATGCTAAAATAATTTTATAAAAACATTTCAGTACCGGTTTTGGTCATTGAGACTTTTTCAACTGTAAGTATTAAACGATTAAATTTAGAAAATTTTAAAGAAAAGTTTTTTTACAAGAATATTTGTATAGTGTTCAAATACAGGGGGCATTTTTCTTGTTTCTGCCTGTCTGTCTCTCTTGTTTACTCTTGTGGGTTCGAGGTCGTTGTGAATTCTTGGCAGGGAAGAAGAAGAAGAAGAAGCAGAAGAAAAAGAAGAAGAAGAAGAAGAAGAAGAAGAAGAAGAAGAAGAAGAAGAAGAAGAAAAGAGGAAGAAGGATGAGAAGACGAAGAATGTGGGAGTGTCATCACAGTAGTATGTGGAATGATCAGCTAATGACCCACAGTGGATGGTAGCAGTCGATGTTCAATTCATATATATATGTATATGTATATGTATATTGTTGTGTCTGGGGAGAGTCATTTTCTTTTTGTGCCTTATTATTAAACACACACTCTGGTAAAGTTTCCACTCATTTACTTATGTATTTTTCTAAAAGTTTCGTTGCGTCTTTCAACATTTTCAAATGTAATTGACTCTGTCCGTTATCCGAGCTGCGTTCTTTTTGTTTGTTTGTATGCATGTGTGTGTGGGGCAGTGTGTGTACACACATCCATGTATGTAAGTATGTACGTATGTATGTGTGTATCTATGAATGTATGTATGTATGTATATGTGTGCATATATATATAAATGTATGTGTGTGTGTACGTTTGTATTAGGTATTCTGCATATTCATGTGTTTGTGTGTTTTTATGTATGTTTATGTGTGTGTGTTTGTGTTTGCATGTGTGTGTGTACCTTTGTTTCTTTGTATGTGCAAGTATGGGTTTTTGTGACTCTATACAGTGTCTGTATATATGGATGTGTGTCTCCATGTGTGTCCTTGTCGTTGTGTGAAGTGAAGTGTGTGTGTATGGTCATGTGTTTCAGTCTCATTTGCGTATGTATGTGTGTATGTGTGCTTGTCTGTTCATATTACCTCTGTATCCATCCGTCTGTACGCCTATCTGTTTACATTCATATCCATTTGCACACACACACACACACACAGACACATCCGCACACACACGCATGTATATATATATATATCGAGAGAGAGAGAGAGACAGACAGAGAGAGAGAGAGACAGAGAGAAACCAAGGTGTACATACACAGCTATTTATATATTATATATATATATATATATATATATATATATATATATATATAATATATATATATATAATAGCTGTGTATGTACACCTTGGTTTCTCTCTGTCTCTCTCTCTCTCTCTCGATATATATATATATATATACATGCGTGTGTGTGCGGATGTGTATATATATCACCGTGACCGACCAGGCTGTCAGATATTGCTACACATCGCTGGTCACAATGCGCTTCGCATTGTCTTAGGCTTTAAATGACGCCATCCCGCTGGCTAAGCAGAAGAAAGAGTGGCGAAAGAGAACAGCAGGTTTCACCACCATACCCTGCTGGAGCCTCGTGGAGCTTTAGGTGTTTTCGCTCAATAAACACTCACAATGCCCGGTCTGGGAATCGAAACCACGATCCTACAACCGCGAGTCCGTTGCCCAAACCACTGGGCCATTGCGCCTCCACACGTATATATATATACATATAGGGCGGCGAGCTGGCAGAGACGTTAGCACGCGGGCGAAATGCGTAGCCGTATTTCGTCTGCCGCTACGTTGTGAGTTCAAATTCCGCCGAGGTCGACTTTACCTTTCATCCTTTCGGGGTCGATTAAATAAGTACCAGTTACGCACTGGGGTCGATATAATCGACTTAATCCATTTGTTTGTCCTCTCTGTGTTTAGCCCCTTGTGGGTAGTAAAGAAATATATATATACATATATATAAACATATATAATATATGTATATATATATATATATATATATATATAATATATATATATATATATATATATATATATATATATATATACATATATATATATATAAACATATATAATACATGTATATATATACATATATATATATATATATATTTATTCAAAATCTAGATTACGCTTTATTCCCTCGTATCAGTGTGTGCATCAGTGATAAAAATTCTCTCTTTCACATACGTCATTTCCCAGATTCTCATACGGTTCTGTTTACTTTCTAGCCTTAAGTAACTAAAATAATTATTTCCTAATTAAGCAGGAAATAATCTTCCAAGCGAATGGAACTATTTGTACATCTCGTGGATGTTTCGCAACACCCGAAGCGCCACAGCGGTGTACGTAATAACGAACTGGGAACTAGTTATTATTTCCAATCGTTTTGTGGCTCAGTGAATATGAACAAGGACGAGGAATCTTAACTTCCCGTTAAGAAATAATAGTTCATAATAATAGGCGCAGGAGTGGCTGTGTGGTAAGTAGCTTGCTTACCAACCACATGGTTGCGGGTTCCGTCCCACTGCGTGGCATCTTGGGCAAGTGTCTTCTGCTATAGCCCCGGGCCGACCAATGCCTTGTGAGTGGATTTGGTAGACGGAAACTGAAAGAAGCTTGTCGTATATATATATATATATATATATGTATGCGTGTGTGTGTTTGTGTGTCTGTGTTTGTCCCCCTAGCATTGCTTGACAACCGATGCTGGTGTGTTTATGTCCCCGTTACTTAGCGGTTCGGCAAAAGAGACCGATAGAATAAGTACTGGGCTTACAAAAAGAATAAGTCCCGGGGTCGAGTTACTCGATTAAAGGCGGTGCTCCAGTATGGCCGCAGTCATATGACTGAAACAAGTAAAAAGAGAAAAAAGAGAGAATATAACGAAATCGAAGATCAGGCTCGAAAAACGAAGATAGTGATGCTATGTAAAACTCTAGTAATACAACTGAACTCTTCCCTTACGTCGTAAGTGTGATTATTGGACACAAAAAAAGGGTATTGTTTAAATAACACACAATAGCGAACAAGTAAGAAAGGGTCACTAGCAAAATAAAATGTATTAAAATGCAATTAACAGATCGTCTATGTAGAGTCAAAACTATTGAAAAGGTTGCAAGACGCAACGAAAATTTCAGGAAAATAGAAATAAGAAAAAATTGGAAATTTTACCGGTGAGTGTGTTACATTGTAAGGCACAAAAAGAAAACGAAATCTCCAGACACAACAGAATATGCTTCAACGTATCAACTCATATAAAGAATCTTGCAAACCTAATCCAAAAACGAAATATGTAGACGAATATATCCGACAACTCTATCGTGATGGCTGGTGACTGTTGTAGCTAGCATAATATTAGTTCCTTACATAAAGGCTCACCTATCATAAAAGCCAAACTCGGTTTTCGATCGATACTACTAATAAAACAAAACTAGGACTTGAAGGGAACGATGAATCACTGAATAATAAACATATTTTATACGTATAATATATAAAGATGCGATATCTATAAACACTACTATACAATGGCATCACAAAGGAGAAGATATAGCAAAGTATACATAAATGATTTCGAAAACACACTAAGCGAATGAATGGAGATTTATAAAAATAAATATTGAAGCAAGTGACAAAAAAAAAACGAAATAAAACAACACTAAAAACGAAAGTACCACACACAAACTAATCTACTCTCTCAAAATACAGAAGCTTTCACAGAAGAAAAAAATTACACAAGAGAAATAACCATAAATACAATAAAAAAGACCTACGGGAAATAGCCCAAAACTCGTTACATCCGAAACAAACGTCAAAATTAAATTGAAAACCATATTTTTTTCTTTTATAAAAAAGTAACGAAATAGTGTATCAGTCCCAAGATAACAAAAGTATAGGCAAACCATGTTTAACCAAGGTTAACATTGGGGAATCTCAGAAATTGGAAAAGTAAATGTGACAAATTCATTGAATGTTTACCAACAACAATCTCTACGCAAGATACATGCATAAGAAAGATCAGATTCTTAAGTAATTCTTCCACTGCAACATTCTGCCAGAAGATAGAGAGGCTGAATATTTTTTATTAAGAAATTATCGTAGTATCGAAAGGAAACACTTTCATTTACCGATTCTAGCAAAAAGTCTGGAGAGAATATATATAATAGATGCGCAGGAGTAGCTGTGTGGTAACAAGCTTGCTTCCCAACGACATGGGGATCAGTCGATTAGATCGGCCCCAGTACGCAACTGGTACTTAATTTATCGACCCCAAAAGGATGAAAAGCAAAGTCGACCTCAGCGGAATTTGAACTCAGAACGTAAAGACAGACGAAATACCTATTTCTTTACTACCCACAAGGGGCAAAACACAGAGAGGACAAACAAGGACAGACAAGCGGTTTAAGTCGATTATATCGACCCCAGTGCGTAACTGGTACTTAATTTATCGACCCCGAAAGGATGAAAGGCAAAGTCGACCTCAGCGGAATTTGAACTCAGAACGTAAAGGCAGACGAAATACGGCTACGCATTTCACCCGGCGTGCTAACATTTCTGCCAGCTCGCCGCCTTCTGAACCGGATATTTATTGAAGACAGAAATATAAAGAAAGCGTTAGCCTGTCGCGCATGAATTACCGAACAGGATGTATTCACATACCACTTCGTTGATAATGCTTTCTAATGTTGGCACAAAGCCATCAATTTTGTGGAAGTGGTAAGCCGCTTATATCAACCTCGGTGCTCAACTGGCATATATTTTATCGATTTCGAAGGATGAAAGGCAAATGTGACCTCGGTGACATTCGAACTCAGAAAGACGGACGAAATGCCGCTAAGCATTTTGCCCGGTGTGCTAACGACTCTGCCACCCCACCAACATCCAATTCTTTAATATAGAATGCAATGCAGAAAAATAAAACAGATTCCATAGAAAGAAGGTTAACCAGTCCATGTTAAAATGGAAAACGAATATGTATTTCTTGAGGGTAAAACCAAAAATGATTAAAAGCAGTACAAAATCTCTGAGAAGCTCTTCATTCTTTCAACAAGCTTCCAAGCAAGAGAGAATAGTATTTCTGTCTCTTTATTATGGATGACTTAACATAGAATTTTCTAGAAACTTCAATATTTTGACTTTCTTTGTAGCTGCAAGTAACAGAAATCATTATTAATTAAGCAGAAAATCACTTCATGAGTTGTACCCCTGAGGAACATACATGCAACACCCGAAGACTGTCGGGATATAATAATGTGGAATAAATGAGTGAGAGACCAGACAAGTCTGTCAAGGTTACAATAAGAAGTAAGGAAATATAAGTAAAACTGAGAAGAGTGAATTAATTAAGAAACATACGATAAGACAAAATCTCCATGAAATCCCACTGTGATGTCATAAATAAAGGAAGATGTATTTGACAGTCTGGTTTCTAAAATGCAAAATGAACGGGAATAGTAACTAATAGAACAATATCTCTTCATGTATTTACTCGCTCAGGGGCAACAATAATAACAACAAACCTAACAGCTGCCAACTATCTTGTCTATAGAACAACAACCAATAATGTATTACTTGGTTTTTCTTAATATGGCTGCCGTTGTGTGACTTTCAGTTAATGTAAGGAAACTTTAATAGAAAGATGTGATGCACGTAGAATTTGAACAATGAATCATTTGATTTTCTGCTTCGGCACAACTCGAAATCTGAGGAAGCGGATAATGATCTGTGTTGGTTACATTTAATTGATACTTAACTTTATAGAGAAGTTCGATCAGTTTAATTGCAATACTGCGTAGTAAAGAATCATACTGTTCACTCACTTACGCCTTCGGAACCTCATACTGAAGGAAAGGGCCCAATTGAGTAAACTGAATATACCCTCCCCTTAAAAGTTTTAACACATCAATGTGTCAGTGTAGGATATTATTCTTAAGGCTTATTTATGCGTCGGACAGGTAGGATAGTCTGCACATCGGATGAAAATGCTTAGGGACTTTTCTTCCGGCTTTTATGTTCTAGGTTCAAATGCCACCGAGGTCGACTTTGCGTTTCATCCCTTCCGAGCAAATAAGCGTCATTTGAATACTAAGATCGATGTAATCGATATTCCCTTCCCTCGGAATTGTTGGCCCTCTGCCAAAAGTTAGACTGAATTGATAAGCAAAGACCATAGAGACACGTGAAAAGGTTTTTCAGACTAAAATAATGTGACTAATGCGATGTATGTCTGTTCGTATTACTCTAAAGATAATCGGATTAAATGCTGTAAAGCAATTAGTTACCAACATTTCAATTTAATATGTCGCTGTATTTTAGAACTGAAATTACCAGCTATTTTCTGAAACTGAATGTACGTCCATGTTTACTTCTTATTTGTTTATCTTGGTTTGTCCTTGTGGCCTCAAATTACTATACGCCACAATGGATGGCAATTATTTCAACAAGAAAGATTACTCCACTTCTACAGTTTCGTTGTAAATTCTGGATCGTCAACACAATACCCTCATA
>NC_043007.1:188801-201301 GCF_006345805.1 Octopus sinensis | reverse complement strand
ATGAACCCCAGAACCATTCATCTATACCTTTCTAAAAACTCAATGACAAATTATCTTTCGTCGATAAAAAAAGCTGTTTTGCAACTTTTCAGCTCAAATGAGAATATTTCTTTCCTGTTATCCACCAACGTTCACATTCTGACAGCGTTTTTGCGGAAGCTGACAGCTGCAGAATGCAAATAAAGTGAAGATACCGAGATAATTGCACAGCTTGTGTTCACGGATTCGAATAGATCATCTCGGAAATCAGTCAATAAACCCAATCGAAATATTGAGCATTGATAGATGATACACAAAGAATCGATCAAATAATAGACCTCTTAAAGTAGCTTTGAATGTTTCACGCGTAGACCTGTACATTTTCAGGTTGGTGAGGCTTTCATTGCCAAGTATTTCACAAAAATCACTTTCCCTGTACGTTGCTACAGACAGGTTTCATAGTTTATGTCAAGATAATTGCTCTAAATCGAGAAATGCTTGCTTGCAGTGGATAAGTTTTATATTTTATGTATGGTACGATTTCACTAAAAGCTGAACTGCTTTACATACGTACATATACAATATATACGCATATATATATATATATTTGAGTATATATATATATAAATATAAATATATATATGTGTGTATGTTTATGAAAAGATCATAATTTCACTGCCAAAAGGCTTCAAAAGATGTATGCATATGTGTGTGTGTCTATGCGCAAGAATGGCTGTGTGGTAAGTAGCTTGCTAACCAACTATATGGTTTTGGGTTCAGTCCCACTGTATGGCACCTTAGGCAAGTGTCTTCTACTATAGCCTCGGGCCGACCAAAGCCTTGTGAGTGGATTTGGTAGACGGAAACGGAAAGAAGCCCATCGTATATACATGTATATGTATATATATGTGTGTGTGCTTGTGTTTCTGTGTTTGTCCCCCCACCAACCCATGTTGGTGTGTTTACGTCCTCGTAACTAAGCGGTTTGGCAAAAGAGACCCATAGAATAAGTACTAGACTTACAAAGAATAAGTCCTGGGTTCGATTTGCTCGACTAACGGCGGTGCTCCAGCATGGCCCTAGTCAAATGACTGAAACAAGTAAAAAAGTAAAAGAGTAATATATATGCATGTATGTATGTATGTATGTATGTATGTATGTATGCATGTATGTATGTATGTATGTATGTATGTATGTATGTATGTATGTATGTATGTATGTATGTAATATATGTATGTGTGTGTGTGTGCGTGTAGGCATACATGCATATATGTGTATACTTTGGGTGTTGCATGTCCGTGGCACAGGGGAAAAGAAATACCACCAATCACAATTTCTTTTTCTCTTTCGCTTATTTATTTATTTTTACTGTGATATTTGATATTTGACACAATGATTTTGCTGTGACTCACTGTATGAATTTCTAAAGACAAATGCACACGTTACATTGTTATTCTAAGAAGGAAAATATAAACGTCGTTAAACACATTTAAAGGACTGCAATACAAAACTGTATTCACGAACAAGGACAATATGGCTAATTTGCAAAATAAACCTTCAAACTCGTCGCAAATGGAAACAGCCATATCATGTTAATACTTTTGCAACGATGAGCTTTATCAATACTCTTCAAACGATTCGATATAGGATGCATTTGTCGTCAATTTCTAAACTACAAAGAATATCAGGAACGCAAATAGAGAGCAAGGTTTGTAAATAATACCTGCTTATTATCTTGTCTAACATTACATTGACAAAGTCAACGGAATGTTCTGAGCGCATGATGAGGGAGTAAATATTATACATTATATTTGCTGCTATCCTAATTTATCCGATTCGTAGAGAAATAAAGTGTGTGATCTAACATACGCTACTTCAACAATTTCCAATATAAGTACGAACAGGGATGGGTAGTTAAGAAGTTTGCTTCGCAACCACGACGCTTTGAGTTCGGTCTCACTGCAAAGCACCGTGAGCAAATTTCTTCTTTTATAGTCCCGGGCCAACCATTGCATGTGATGGAAATTCTGTAGAAGCACGTTGTATAAACATGTGTGCGCAAATTCGTGTTTATGTCTCTCTCACACCGCTTGTCAAACGGTGTCGTTTTGTTTACAGCCTTTTTATATCCTGCAATGGTCTGTCGACGAAATATGTGCAGTAGCGGCGATGGTTTGACAGAGGTTGAAACTGAAGGTTAGAAAGCGATGGAGTATGTGTCTGTCGCTAACAGAGGCGCGTAGAACCATGAGTTTTATAAAGTTAATAGTAACCAAAAGATTCGGTTTCCGCAGAAGCAGTATCAATATTAGTGTCTTTAGAAGAACATTAAGCGAGAAATATGTCTTCGATGTAGGAAAAAATACGTTTAAAGAATGTTTAAAGGCTGTATATATATATATACGTCGGAAATTAATTAGCACTTCTCAAATTTCTACATTTTCTTACATTTTCTTAATTTAATTAACTTATTATCAGAAACGAACTCGTTTTTAATCAAAAATTTATTAAAACATATCCCAGCACACCACATAATTGTTATTAATCGTGAAATTTAGTCAATATCTTGTTGCTCCTCCTTTGGCAGCAATGACAGCTGCTACGCGGGTCGGCATGCTGTCTATGAGTGCCTGCAGGTACTGTGCAGGGATGGCCCTCCATGCAGCAAGAAGTGCCCCAAACAGCTTGTGTCGGTTCCTGTATTGCTGCACATTCAAATCCCTACCCAATCGACTCCAGAGGTTCTCAATAGGGTTCAGGTCAGGTGACTGGCCAGGCCAGTCCATGACCGTCACCCCATGGTCCTTGACGAAACTGGTTGTGAGCTTGGCTGTGTGGGAAGGCGCGTTGTCCTGCTGGAGCACGTACTCCTCGCCACCAAAGAGGTATCCCGTACTATCTCAGCGTACTTTGCTGCGTTGATGTTGCCTTCGACGGCATAGAGCCGCCCAACACCACTGTAGCTGAACGCCCCTCACACCATCAGACCACCCCCACCATGCTTCATGGTGGGAGCAATGCAGTCTTTGTTGAAGCGCTCACCCCTGCGGTGTCGCACATGGACAGGCTTGTCACTGACGAGACTGAATTGCGACTCGTCAGTGAACATCACTGTCCACTACTGCTGCACAGTCCATGTCTTGTGGGCTGTAAGGAGCGGCTTATGGGCGGCCCTACAGGATTTTAGACCAGCTTCCAGTAATCTGGTCTTGACGGTAGTTGTAGACAACTGCTTCCCTGTCATCTTTTGCATCTCCTCCGCCAGTTGCTGGCTCGTTGCCCTTCGGTTGTACAGTAACTTTCGGATCAGCATCCGGTCCTCCCGCTGGGTCGTCAGCCTCTTCCGTCCCCTACCCTTTTTGTCAGCTGCTGATCCGGTTTCCTCGTATTTCTTAAATAAGCACTGAATTGTGCGCCTGGCTACACCAAGTTTTCTGGCTATTGCAGCCTCCGACAGCTTCCCACGCCACGAGAGAGCCTCGTACCGTCTCTCCAAGATCATGCGAGGTATTGGGCCCATCTAGGAATGAACGATAAAAACCAGTTATTTTCATTAAAACTATTCATTTGAATAAGTTTATGCTATAACAAAACTGCTATGAGTTTATTCATTAAACAAAAAAGAAGAAAGCAGAATTTCTCACCTTATTTGATGTATAACAGAAAGTTTTGAACCGGAAGTGACATCATCAAGCAGAGTGTAGGAGAATTTGTGAGGAAAAAAATCTTGCAAATACACAAATCAATTAACCTACGAGCTGTTCAAAACGTCTTACACGCGATGAGAAAACTTAGTACGGTGTGATTTCGGTCCTTGCGAGGCGCTACCTATATCTATTAAACAAGAAAGATTTGTCTGCATCCGCACTCCAAGTTGTTGTTGCACTGCTATGTCAACATCATTAGGCTGTAGACTCTCAAACTGCTCTGCAAACAAGTTTACGTCATCGTTCTGCGCAACAGTGAACTCACAACAAAGCAATATTTCGAGATATGGCCACTAGGTGACAGCAAATACCTTGAGTGAAGAGCAAATCAAGGGTGCTAATTAATTTCTGACGGTAGTGTATATACATATATATATATATATATATATATATATATATATACACTGTTGTGTCTGGGGAGAGTCATTTTCTTTTTGTGCCTTATATTATAACACACTCACCGGTAAAATTTCCACTTATTTCTTATTTTTATTTTCCCAAAATTTTCATTCGGTCTTGCAACCTTTTCAATAGTCTTGACTCCACCTGTCTCTCGTTCAAGAGTCAAGACTATTGGAAAGGTTGGAAGAAGCAACGAAAATTTTAAGAAAATAAAAATGAGAAATAAATGGAAATTTTACCAGCGAGTGTGTTACATTATAAAGCACAAAAAGAAAATGATTCTCCCCAGACACAACAGAATATGCTTCAACACATGAACTCATATAAAGAATCTTTGCAAACCACTCCAAACGATTATATATATATATATATATATATATATATATATATATATATATATATATATATATATATATTATATAATATTCGTACTGTCAATTATGAAGTGCTGAAATGTTTCGTCGCACCTCTGAGAAGTGGATACTGACAAGATTCCTGTGTAGCTCATTGAACAGATAGCTAACGTAATACAATAATGGCATATATATATATATATATATATATAGTATATATATATATATATATATATATTATATAGGATATATATATGTAATATATATATATATATATATATATATATATATATATACATATATATACATTATATATATATACATATATAATATATATATATATTATATATATATATATATATATATATATATAGATATATATATATATCATATATATGCCATTATTGTATTACGTTTAGCTATCGTTCAATGAGCTACACAGGAATCTTGTCAGTATCCACTTCTCAGAGGTGCGACGAAACATTTCAGCACTTCATAATTGACAGTACGAATATGAATACATGAAAACAGTGAATTAAACAGTGTTTTTTTGTGCGCTGAAAAGACTAAAATCGATTCTTCTACAATGTAATTGTTATAGATGTGTCGTTTTTAGGCGTGTACGATGTGTGTGGATGTGTGGATAGATTGGGGAAAGGGAGATAAGAACGGGGAAGGAAAAACGTAGCGATAAGTGATAGATGGATAGATAAATACTTTTTAAGAAACAAACAAATTGTTTTGACCTGAAACAAGACAAGAGAATCGTTGTTGTCTGGCAACCTATAATGTATTGGATTGCGCTTGCAACATAATGTTAATGTTGTCTAAAGACAGTAAAACTAGATTCTTTAAAAGGTTAAGTAGAATGCTGTGTAAGGAAAATAAAATAGCACGAAGAGAAAATAAACAAAATATTGGTAAAAAAAACAGAAAGGAAATGCTTTTCTATTTCACAGATAGTTTTATAAAATAGCATTTTCAATGTTCTTCACTCATCAAATACGATTCGATTTTTAATTTCACTAAACTACTTCTTTCAGCTTTTTACATAATGTTCTAGTTTTGAGTAACAAAAAAAAAAACTGGTTCCGATACATAGAATTCTCTCTCTCCCTCCCTCTCTCTCTCTCCCTCTCTTACTCTCTCTCTCTCTCTCTCTCTTTATCTATCTCTAACTCATGCTGTTTCTTTTTCTCTTACCTTCTCTAGTCTCCACGTCTCCCTCTCTTCCTCTTTCATACTATGTCTGTCTGTCTGTCTCCCCTCTCTCTCTCTTTCTTTATCTTTCTCTAAATCACGCTGTTTCATTTTCTCTCACCCTCTCTTGTCTCTCCGTCTCCCTCTCTTTTTCTTTCATACTATGTCTGTCTGTCTGTCTGTCTCCCTCTTCCTCCCCCTTTCTCTTCCTCACTCCTTCTCTCTCTATGTGAGTCTTTTCTTACCAATATATTCATTACTCTCCCTGACGCTCATTTCCTCTCTATTCCACATCACGTGTTCGCTTATTCCTACCTCTACACACTTTTTCTCTTAATGTACCCTACTCTCTCTCTGTCTCTCAATCTCTCTCCGTCTCTCAATCTCTCTCTGTCTCTCAATCTCTCTCTGTCTCTCAATCTCTCTCTCTCTCCAGCTATCTATCACCCTCTCTTCCCACCCCTCCACCTGTCTCACGTTCTGCCCCTTGCACTTTGTCATTCTATCTATTTATTTTTTTACACCTTTATTCTAAAACAACCATTTACGGTTCTAACATTATATTTCTCATTAATTACATCCTTTATGATTTTATGCTCTACTTCAGGTTTTTCCCCTAATATTCTTTATCACATATATATTTTAATGATTGTGTTTAAATGTATAAATGGAAATACAGATCCTATATTTAACAATTCTTCAGGCGCGATTTTATGGCTCATTAGAACCGTTCCACTGTCCTTCTACGCTTCACACTTAAGTAGTGGGACACTTAGAAATGCCACGTTTTATAAATTTTCATTTCATGCATAAATTTATAGATTGTCATAACAGTTTTTTTTTTGTGTTAAAGGTTTTTATGATAACAAGCTAAACAATGGACTAGAGTTGCAGAAATAATAGGATTTCAATATACTCTTTTACTATTTTACTTGTTTCAGTCATTTGACTGTGGCCATGATGGGGCACCGTCTTTAGTCGAGCAAATCGACCCCAGGACGTATTCTTTGTAAGCCTAGTACTTATTCTAACGGTCTCTTCTGCTGAACCTCTAGCTTACAGGGACGCGAACACACCAACATCAGTTGTCAAGCAATGAAGTTGGAACAAACGCAGATACACAAACACATACATACAGACACACACATATACATATAGATATATATACATATACATATAAATACATATTATATATATTGTATATATACATACATATATATAAATACACACACCACACCATATATATATATATATATATATATATATAACATATACATATATATATATATATATATATATATATATATATTATATATATATATATATATATATATACATAAATATTTATATATATAATATAGATAGATATATAGATATATATATATATATATATATATATATATATAGTTGTGAATTGAAGAAATGGAGCTGAACGAAGATTGAACAGAAATCGTTTTATTTCATTCTACACGTGTTTCGAAAGGCACAATTTACCAAAATCCGATTGAATAATGGGACCATATTGTGTCTTTCTCTTCAGGAAGAAATAGGAAATCCGTTGGAAAAAACAAAACAGACAGAGGCGGGCAAACAAATCGAACTAGGCTCCTAAGAGCCCATGGCAAAACTGTTTATCAGTGTATGTTGAGAACCGGTGGCTGAAGATTTTAACGGGTCAGGCAGCGGTCATTCATGTGGGTGAGGGTGTGTAGATGTTCTTTGTGACCGAGAATAAAGTTCTGACTATTTAAGGAATATTGGATGTTTTATAAGGGGCGAGAAAAAATCTACTTAGAGACATGTGTGTGTATACTGTTCTATATATGTGTGTGCTGGCGTAGGGGTAGAAACCGACAGAATGATTACGAATTCTTACGAAAGAAACGAATATATATTTGGATCGATTTGTTCGCGTCCGCAACCTTTGAAGGTGTTGCCAAGGCACAGCCGAAGTGCAGTGGCTGAAACAAATAAACAATATAAGCTAAGAGAAGTAAGAAGGAACTTTCAATGGCGGCGAGGAGAGTGTAAGATTAGCTAACATAAAGCGTTCTGTGTGTTGAAACCGTGTTAAATTTACGTAGCGTTATGCCAAAAGAAATAATCAAGACATCGTAATTATCACACATTATTAGGCACTTATTTAATCAAATTTATGTTGACGTTATGCCTTTCTTAATGATAGATCGTATGAATATTCGTAAGATAATAGATTACCTCGAATTTATCACGTTTATGAAAATAATTAAATGAATATATCGACTTTCGCTAGTTGCGCAGAAAACCACTTGCGGTTTTATTTTCTTTGGTACTTTGGTACTTTGCTTTTATATTCCATTTAAAGCATGTCGGTCGATTGTGTAGAGAGACGAGTAGAATAAAATTTTACGAACTCAATTTATCTGAGTGTAAGTATGGTATTTAAAATGAATGAAGTTACTGAATGTCCGTATTAGGACTTTTTATTGAGAAATAAGAAGACGATGGGGATAACAGAGAGGTAGATAATGAGGTGAAGAGAGGGGGAGAGAGGTGGGGAAAAGGGAGGAGAGACAGAGAGAGGATTTTTTTGTGCTGGTATTGAAAACTTTCCGGAAGGGCTCATAGAAAGTGAGGTTCGTTGAACGTAACCCGGTGAAAAGTTTCAGCTCCTATTATTAATAATAATAATAATATAATATAATAATAATAATAATAATAATTATAATAATATAATAATAAGAAGAAGAAAAGAAGAAGAAGAAGAGTAATGGAAGAAGAATAAAGAAGAAAACGAAGAAGAAAGAATAAGAAAACGAAGAAGAATAAAAACGAAGAAGAAGAAGAAGAAGAAAACGAAGAAGAAGAAGAAGGAGAAGGAGAAGAGGAAGAAAAAGAAGACGGGAAGAAGAAGAAGAAGGGAAGAAGAAGAAGAAGAAAAAGAAGGAAAAGAAGAAGAAAGAAACGAAGAAGAAGAAGAAGCGAGATGAGAAGGAGAAGAGGAAGAAAACGCAGAAGGGAAGAAGAAGAGAGATGAAAAGAAGAAGAAGAAGAAATAATACTAGAAGAAGAAGAAGAAGAAAGAAGAGGAGAAGAAAAGAATAAGAAGAAAAATAAGAGAAGAAGAGAAGAAGAAGAAAAAAGAAGAAGAAAAGAGAAGAAGAAGAGGAAGCAGAAGAAAAGAAGAAGAAGAAGAAGAAGAGGAAGAAGAATAAGAAGAAGAAGAGGCGGAGGAAGAAGAAGAAGAAAAGAAGAATAAGAAGAAAAGAAGAAGAAGAAAAAGAAAGGAAGAATCAGAAGATGAAGTGAGGAAAAGAAAGAGGAAGAAGACGAGAAAACTTCCGGATGGATCTCAACTGAAACACAGGCTACTCTCTCTTCTGGCCACAGGAGAATTATCTTTCTACGTAGTAACTATATATATACACACACCTCCCACGTACATACAGTACCGTTCAAAATTATTTCTAATAAGCGAGAATTTGTCAGAAGGCCTCCAGGAAAACGAAACGACCCACGTTCCACGACGTATACAGTGAAGTTTGGGACTAAGAATTTGATGCTTTGGAGATACATAAAGACTGATGGTTCAAGAAATTTGGTTAAAATTAACGTTTACTTGAATATGGCAAATACATCCTGTTGCAGAAGGAAAATTAAATACCAGGCGTGAATGAAGGTGAGATTTTTCAGCATGATGGAGTTCCATGCCACAGATCGTGTGCAACACAACAGAGTCTGGCTGATGAAGGGGTTACTGTATTGGAAGATAGGGCAGCTGAGAGGCCTGACTTAAATATCAGCGAGCAAATGTGGACAGAACTAAAGAGCAGATTTCGTCAGAAGAATCCACGCAATCCGGAAGAGTTGTGAGAGCTCAGCCACAAGAAATTGCACTCCATACCTTTGAAGATGGTGAAGAATTTGTACGCATCTCCTCCCAGCTGCATTGCAGCAATGGTTCAAGCTAAGGGAAGCTACGCGAAATATTAACAATGTATATTAACTTCTTGAAATGAACATTACGTAATAAATTTTCATTGCAGACATTTTTCTGTTTTAAATCACTGAATCATGATTGGTTTATGTAAGGTGGCCGAAAATTTTGCACGGCCACTTTTGGTGGTCGCCTCACATATTCCTCTCTCATTCAGAACCCTTACTACAAAATATAATGAAAAAGTATGGACATTACTCCAACGGGACCAATGTTTCATCTGTAAAAAGCGCAATGTGAAACATCCAATTACAAGTTGGCAATTAGTAGAAATTTACAGTAGTTTAATGTGACCGAAGACTTTTGAACGGTACTGTACATAGCTTCATGCACGCTGAGCAAAGCAAAGGCAGCAAGGTCTCTTGGAGACTTGACCTCCCTATGTTCACCTCGCTATGTTGACCTCAGTCATGTTCATTGAGGGTCTCCAGCTCCTGGAGTCAACTTCCATCTCTTCGCGCCACTCTTTGAACATCTTGTGCCACTCAAAAAACACGTGTGCGTGTCATCATGCTGTCTCCCTACACTTGCTGAAGCATTTCAAGTGCTTGTAACAGTTTTCCCAACCGGACCAAAAATTTCTAGTTTATTCACTGCTCGGTGTTCATCGTTCGTACTGAACCACATGAAAAAGAGGAGGAAAGAGCATGTGGAAACAAAAGCAGGTGGAAAGGTATGCAATGGTTGCAGAAGGCAAAGACTACAGTTATATACTTTCACCGAATAATGTTAGAAGATAACACAAACTGTGTATCCCTCTTTCCCTGATAGTTCACACAGCACACCCAGTCCTGTTACCTTTCAGACAGACCTTAGTTAGGTCAGATGTTACTCAAATTTGTTTTAACTGAAAGATCTTAGATAGGTCTATGAAATGCCATTAAATTTATGTATTGACTTAGGATAGGGGTTAGGTTGATATTAAAATCATTGACTTTGTCTGACATCTTCTTGTAAGAAAGTCCTCGTAATGTAGAACGCACACGTATTTATACAACGTAACCACTGGCAACCGGTCACTCTGATGATATTGCTTGTCTAATAGATGGAGGGAGAAGTGACCAGTGCGCAAAAGAGAAAAAATAAAGAAAAATGAATGGGTTATTTACGCTTGGCTGTTAAGAATAAATAGATGGGTTATACCGTGACCCCTTCTATGGGCCGTGGGCGTCCAATTATAGATTTTTTATTAAACTCCTATGAGCCAAGTAACAAACAGGATGTTACTATAACACGTATGCAAATTTTCACGAAGATTCATTAACGGGTGTAGATGGCAACAGACATCTAAACATGCCGTTTATATATGTATGTATGTATGTATGTATGTATGTATGTATGTATATATATATGTATGTAAATGTGACCGCGCGTGTACCGTTGGCGATTTTTTTCCTCTGTCTTCCCTTCTCTGGATCTTTCCTTCTCCTATGTTTCCGACGAAGAGCTCCGCTCGAAACGTTAAACCCTCCTTCTTTCCTTCTTTCCTGAGTGTCCAATAATACTTTATTTGTTCCACGTCCTCGTGTTCTTGTGTTTTTTTGTGCTTTCTTGTTTGGATTAACTATGTATGTATGTATGTATGTATGTATGTATGTATGTATGTATGTATGTATGTATGTATGTATGTATGTGTGTATATACGTTTATATGTACATATGTATCTATGTATCTACGCTACAGTTTTGACACAATTCGTCAATCGTTAACTGGATTATTTATGAAATATTGTATTATCGAATAATTAACTTGAAGTTTTCTATGGCTTGTTTAATAGCTTTAACTACGGCCTTGCATCTACCAATTGTGAAAAATGTCCTTTTTTCCCTTTAAATATATAAACGTCACTTAATGTATAAATATAGACTCTAACCAACAGACCTAATCAAGATTAAAGGTTTTACTATCACTTTGATTATAGCCTATTAACTTCATTAATAAATAAAGATAAAACATTAGAGAAATATAAATAGCAATGATTGTCATACTGTGCGATCGTACGCAACTGACGTTTGTTACAGATGCATATTTGCGGAGTTGTTTTAGCTTGTTAAGTAAAATGAAACGATATTCTAATTAATGATTGCATACTACAAAATATAAAAAAAGCGCCGCCACAGATTGCAGCTGACATGTCAAGAAATGAACAAAATATCTGAAGCGTTTAGAGATTTGATTAATGAGAGTTCATTCAGTATTTACAACCAGTTTTCCATATACTAACAAAAAACTCTCTCTCACACACACACAGAGGCTCACACACACACACAGGCATACGATAGGCTTCTTTCAGTTTCTGTCTAAGAAATCTACTTGCAAATTTCCGCTAGAAGCATAAATCTTGCATAAATTTCTTGTAATAATTTTATAACTTCAGAGAAGATGCTTATGTCATTAATCTGTGATAATTATTGTTGTTATATATATATATATATATACACACATACAAACACACATATATATATATATGTATATATACATACACACACACACACACACACACATATAGTATAGATATATATATATATATATATATATATATATATATATATTATAATATATATATATATATATATATATATATAAATGTGTGTGTGTGTAGTATATATACATACGTTCTGAGTTCAAATTCCGCCGAGGTCGACTTTGCCTTTCAACCTTTCGGGGTCGACTAAATAATTACCAATTACGCACTGGGGATCGATGTAGTCGAATTCATCCCTTCGTCTATCCTTGTTTGTCGCCCTCTATGTTTAGCCCCTTGTAGGCAATAAAGAAATATATATATGTATATGTATGTATATATATGTATATGTATGTATATACATACATACACAAACGCTTGTAGCGTTTCTATATGCCATTGACCATATTGCTGCAGAA